>NC_086352.1:15137000-15239500 GCF_036324505.1 Eleginops maclovinus
TTTGCTTAGTTGTGCAGGTTTTAGCATTGAACCTAACCATCGTGGCTGTTGTCTTTCATGCAGGGTGCTACATCTGAGCTTGTCAAGTGTTCTTGTTTGGTAAATTATTTTCCGACCATGTCATTTTGCATAATATGCATAATATCACATGTCTGTTCATGTATATTTACATTTTTTACAATAATCTTCTGTCCTATACACCCGCAAGACTCTTTATTTCCTTTGATTAAAACTCTGGAATTACATTCACAGTGCTTGACAAAAGTGTTTTTTCTTATAAGTATCCCAACATGCTCACTCCTACTAACATGTTCAAATGCCAGGAGGTCACTGTGCTGAAGTTTGGAGTCCTCTGCTGCAACTGTAAAATAATGCATCCCAGATGGCCTTGAAAGCCCAGCCTCATAAAGGATGACATACTTTATGCTTGCACTGCACATGCACATACCGTGATCTTTGACTACAGAGAGTCCAGTGGTAGTATATTACCTATGGAGGAATCAGGTGTATTTATGACGTGCAGTATCTGTCACAATCTGAGCATCAGAAAACATAATTTATGCAGGCTTAACCTTTGAGCATTTTCTGTGAATGAGCTGTGTGCATTCAAAAAATAATTCAGTTTTTGTGAATTATATGTTTTTATTAAATGCTTCTAGGTGCTATGAACACAAGCTTGTTCAGGGAGTGTGACAAAGGTACTAAAGTTAATGCAGAAATCAACGATTCCAGTAATGCATTGATGTGCATCATATAAATCAAGATTGAAAATGTCCCAGAGGGGAAATTTGCTTTAAAGACAATAATCAAATACGAAAGCATACAATGCCTCATAGATATCATAAAACACATCATATACAACACAGCACAAGATCCATATCTACACTGTCACCATAAATCATGGAGAGAGAAGATGGAAAGACATGACATCCAGAGTTATAGTTTGTTAAAAAAAAAAAAACAGATGTGAGAGAGGGCTATCTGTATCTATTAGCGCCAACTTTGAGGGGGGTCTAAACCTCCACCCAATGAAAGCATCTGGAACTCAACATGTAAAGAATGTTGAGGGTCCACAACAATAGTCTGGGGCTTTTATATGACCCTCACTCAAAACAGGTGCTGAGAGTTATTAAAGGTAGCACCAGTAATAATACGCTCAACACAGCTCAACAACTTATTTCCATTTTTATAAGACTTAAAAGACCTCTGTGTGAGTTAGAGGTGTTGAAGGTGCAAAAGAGAAAGAATGTAATGCTGGGTTGGTAACCGCTGCAAGATAGAAGAGACATGAAGAAGTACACTACTTTATTTGCTCATCAATTGTCTATGGAAATTGGAACGGACAGTCTGCAGGACATTGGCTGGGGCATCTTACTATCACACACATCTAGACCCACACACACTCACATACAACACAGTGTAGTGTCTTTGCCCTCGTCCTGCCCCTGTCATCACCTTGTTCTAACAAAACTCCTAGAGGCCCTACACCACTCAACAAGAGGATTTTATTCAGATCACCCTCCCACTTACTCCCCTTGCTAACCCCATTTCAACACACACACACACACACACACCCCTCCCAGTCCCCCCTCAATCCCATCTCCATTTCCACTCTCCCCAGCCTGAGGGTCTGTCAGAGCAGAGCAATTTCCATACAGAGTATGAAGAGCAATATGGCGGTCATCTCAATCACATGAGACCTACATAACAGCAGAAGGGAAAGTGCACACACAGATCATTATTACACAAATGCACTTTAAAGCATCTGCAAGAGTCCGAACTGTTTCAGAGATCAAGTAAAAATCTCCATATTCATGTGTTACAATGTTTTATATGTAAAGCATAAGTGTGTTTGTGCTGCATTGTGTGTCTTGAAGTGATTATAGAACTGAATATTTGTTGCTAGTTTTTCATTAATATAAAGCAAAAATGAACATTGTATGACCTGCCTCTATACATAGGCAATGATACTGATACTAATTATATATGCTCATAAGTGCACATAGAGAAAGTGTACATGACAAGTGTAATGTACACATATGAGAAGTCACAGTGTTTTTTAAACTTTTTGATGTATGATGGATTTTTTTAAGGGGTCCTCCATCACAGCTGATGTCCATAATATAAAATTTGGAGGCCGTAAGAGGTCAAAGAAGCCAGTTTTTCACAAAAATGTTGCATCTATCTAAATACATTTTGTGAAAAATAAAAAATGTTTTCATTTGTACACCTTTACACCTTAGATGTGCATCTTAAAGAACCACTTGCACTTGCAAAGTAAACAAAAGAAAAGAAGGAAAGGGGAAAGAAACATGACTATTTTTTAGCTCCATCTCTCTCTTGTTTTCTTCTTAATATCATTTCCTTACTTGCTCTCCTTCATTCATTCTTCGGCCCTACTGTGATATGCCTGCTTGAGCCCCAGTCTGACTGCATATGGGGATTTCCCAAATGATGCAGTACCAAGATTGAACACCACGTGTCAGTGTTGAAAATGTTAGCTGCACATCATCAGTGCTCTTTCATTTGTGTTGTGCATGACTTTGACAGGGTCTTAGAATATGCACTATGGATAAGTTAATGAATAGAATCACTAGTATAAAACATATACTGTGTATTTACTCTGTGCCTTCGTTACCTCTTACCCCCTCCCACTGTTCCTTTTCCCGTAGGAATTGTCAGGAGCATCAATCAGGAATGTCTTGTTTTGTGATCTTCTTGGTTGCCATGCTGAACGGAATCTTGGGGGTGCAAGGAGTAAAAGTGAAGCTTTGCAGTATCATTTAAAATAAACCTTCCCAGAGTTCTATAGTTGAAAGCCTGAAGAGGAAATGTAATTTGTCTTCAGGGGATGTAGTGATGATGAAGAGGTTATCAGGGTAAAATGGGGAAGTGCAGAGGTATTAAGGTAGAGGTAGTCCTTGACTTTCTGACATCAGTGATGCACTAGACAGTAGAGGAGGCCAGGGGCAGCACACAGTGGAGCGGACAGACATAAATGTTTATGCCTGTTATTGTTAGATGACGTAAATGTTTAAGGGTTGATTACTCAACTCGCCGTCTTGTCTTAGTCCAAGATATTGGAGTTCAGCAATAACAGGGAATTATGGTATGGGTTGTAAATATTGTGTATGTGTGTATATGTGCATGAGTGTGGAGCATATCCACTGTGTTGTCGGCCTTTATTTACATGCCTCTCTTTCTCACCTTCCTTAAAGACCAGATTCTGCACATTATAAGACACAATGACAGAAGACATGCTGCCAGATAGATAGATATATAGATATATAGATATATAGATAGATAGATAGATAGATAGATAGATAGATAGATAGATAGATAGATAGATAGATAGATAGATAGATAGATAGATAGATAGATAGATAGATAGATAGATAGAGACACATGAAGTAGCTCCTTCAGCTCTTATTGGCTTCTTCCCTTTTCTCACAGACACTCAGTTAAGGAAAGCCTGCTCTGATACAGCTGGGCCCTATTATCAGACCACTTTATAAGAGACTGACCCAAGTAATTCGTTGGATATTCAGTGCTTTTAAATGTTCTTGTATCCATTTTCAGAAGTTATGAAGTTAAGCTTTTGATGTTTGGGAATGATATTTTGCACTTATGCCAGGAAACTGACTAAGGTTGAACTTTGACCTGTCATCAATTAGACACATCAAAATGCAGCTGGCTTCACAACTTATGACATGAGTTTTCAGTGTGGAAAAGTATTTACGCAATTGAATATTTTGTGTATTTTTTCTCAAATTCATATTTGTTGAAATGTCTTAACTGTTAACTCAAAACAGAGCTCTGTAGATTTGGAAATGAGTTGCCCTAGGGATGAATATTGGTTTTTATCAATATCTATGTCTCATGTGGCTTAACAGTGTTGCACAAAGTAATGCTTCTTATTCGCATAGTAGGCCTAAGCCCAATTCATATTTTATACCGAGAATGGACAACTAAAATAACCATAAATATGAGTAAAGCTGTTTACAAAGTGTGAGAAAACGTATTAACAGTCGTCCTAAAGTGTCAATTATTAATTGATGCAGGCTAATGAGTCACAAATGTTTGCTTGCAGTATGTAACAGGCATGCTGGGAGTCTGTTTATCAAATACACGCCCATGTTATACTGTGGAAATCCTGCACTTAGACGTATGCAGCTACTGCGCGAGTGTGTGCTCATAATATCTGTAAAATTATTACTGGGGGCTGGCAGGGGGTGGAGGTTGTCTTTGGGGTGTCGAAGCGGGTCCCATGAATCGGGGATGGCGCTGTGTACAGTGTAAGCGAGTCCGCAGCCAAAGTTTGCTGCGCGCAGGCAGAAAGTTCGCTGGAGAGGCGACCCGTGATCCCAAATCATATACCTACGGATTTATAGCGCAAACATGAGGACTACATACTTCAGTTAGCCTGGACTGTTTTTACTTTTTTCGGTGGTGTCCATGAAAGACAAACGGTTTGCTGCTTTCGCTGCATGCTGTTGTTTCAATGGACTATCGTGTATCTTATCACCCAGTGAGTAACTTTTATTGAATGGTTTCCCGAGCTGCAGATAAGTGTGATCCATGAGCATAATTTGACTGTTGACATCCTGTCATGTAGCGTAGTGTTGGGTGTTTAAAAACGATGAACTCCCCCTGTGAGAAGGAACTGGCAGCCCTATCTCGGAAACACCGACTCATGGCTGCAGCTATGCCCGAGGAGGACAGCTTAATGCCCGGCAACACTTCCATGACTGACCGGAATGGATTAGGGGGACTGGTTCTCTGTTTTATATGTGGAAGCGGAGTTACGCCAGGGAAGGAATTGAGGCTACAAGTGACATATCAAAAGGAAAGGCTTCCGTTTTTCCCTTTCCTACAAAATCAGGAGCCAGCCCCGGGTGCGTGTGAATTGAGCCCGGATGGACATACGCTGGTTTGCGCTGTGTGCCACTTCTTTCTGTCGGAGCAGTGGAACTCTTTCGAGCGGACCAGGACGCCCATTGAGAAGCGCATGTACTGGCTGAAACGACCCTATCAGTGCGACTCTCGCCGGGTCCCACAGGAGTGGAACCTTTCCTATGATCTGGAGAGGAGAATCAGTGGCAGCAGCCAGAACTACGACGGGGGTGCAGACTCTGATTTCTCTTGTTTCTCTGAAAACGAGAACATGTCAGACCAGGAGATGGATTTGGTCGACAGAGCCGGTATGAGCAAAGACAAGTGCATGAGAGCATCTGGCAAATCGCCAAGAGACATTAACAAGAAGAACAATGTAATCAGTGTTAAAAACAGCCCAGATTCCCAGCGGGCAATGCGCTACCAAGTTGGTGTTTATGGGGCGCAGGGATCGCCACAAGCGGAGAGTGTTCTGCCGGCGAGGCGCGCTGCTAAAATTATAAATAATGTCTGTCAATCATCAGAATCTCTGGCTAAATCCCAGGAGAGATTCCCTCAGCGATGCTACGACAGTCCCTTTCCTGACACACCTGTGCAAGACAACGGGGTCATTATGCGCAACAGGCGATGGCTTGAGGATGGGAATGTCAGAAATGTAGAGCCGCGTCAGAATCAGCGTGTTGTCGACAGCAGCTGTGCCTCGTCCAGACATTCATCCCTGCTGTACCGAGGAAGGACCGAGGATCAACCCGACACTGCTCTGTCATCAGTTGGCACCACTGCTGTCACCACTAAATGTAACATGGCTGTTCCCAGGAAGAATAACTCTGACAGCTCTGATGAAGATGAGATTAACATTACAAGTGATGATGATATGGACATGTATGAGAGAAAGACAAGCACTACAACAAAGTTTAGACATGTCAGAAACCTTTCTGCAAGAAAGTCACACCCCACTGTGGACACCTGTGCAGAGGAGTGTGTTTGCTATGTCTGTGGCACTGGGCTAAGACATGATGGCCGTTTTAAAGTCAGTGTTCAGAAACAGGAGAGGGCCCAGGGCGAGCCCTTCTTTCCCTTCCTGTGGCTTCACTCACCTCCCCGGGGTTCAGTACCCATCAGTCCAGCGGGTACAACCTTGGTGTGTGGCAGCTGTCACACTTCTCTCATGCAGCAATGGCAGAGCTTCCAGCTGGCGGATGTGCCTGTCCTTCAACGTCTGTATGTAGTCCCCCTCAACCACGACACCGGTTCTCTCCAGGCTTCCCAACTAACTTCCTCAGAGTCAAAGGAGTGTAATAATGAACCCATGGCTTCCCACGAGGCCTGTTTCCTCTGTGGTCAGGACTGTGCAGGAGATATGAGGGTGGCATATGCACAGGCTGGTGTTGGCAAATCCCGGGGTGCAATGTATTTTCCTTTCATCAACATGTTGCCTTGCCCACCTAATGCCCAGGGGGTGAGGAATGGCCGGGTGCACTGTTGCCCCCAGTGCCATTTTATCCTGGAAGAAATCT
The DNA here is from genome assembly GCF_036324505.1 of Eleginops maclovinus. Classification (NCBI taxonomy): domain Eukaryota; kingdom Metazoa; phylum Chordata; class Actinopteri; order Perciformes; family Eleginopidae; genus Eleginops; species Eleginops maclovinus. The sequence goes on from NC_086352.1 coordinate 15,143,411, forward strand.
GGGGTGCATATCGACTCAGCCTCAGTGAAGAGCTCATCACGTCTGTCAGCTCCTTCCTAGTAAGGTACCACTCTGCCATGGCAATTGAGGGCTCTGGACCAGCCCATTCCCAGACAATTGTGGCCTCTCGCCCTTGCAGCTCCATGTCAGTGTGTTACCTGTGTGGAGCGGAGCTCTGCGCAGGTGGAGAGTACCAGCTCCATGTCAACCCACCTGGGCGTTGTGGGGAGAGAGAGCCTTTCTTCCCCTTTCTCACAGTCCATCCTCCTGCACCACGTGCCAAGCCAGTTGACGCCACAGGCCTGGTGTCCGCTTGTAATCTCTGCTATCATGACCTGCACTCCCAGTGGGCCCAACATGAGAGTAAGGGCCATGGTCCCTCCACCCCTTCTACCTCTAGTTTATCCAGTGCCAACCTGCAACCTCCGAGCTCCCCTTGGGCACGCCAGTACAGCTGTGAGGCTTTTGTGTGTTTCTTCTGCAGGAACGAGCAGCACAGGAGAGGTAGGCTGTGCGCTGTTACTGTGGCCAGGCTACCTGTCTTCCTGTATGCACCTCGCAGCACACGCACGCTCCTGGTGGATGATGGGAGGAGGTTGGTGATTGGCGCATGTGTGGAATGTAAGGCCATGGTGCAGGTGGGACAGAGCATGCAGCAGGACAGGGATAGGCTTGGACATGGATCTTCAGACGGGGAGAAGAAAGAACCCGAATCGGCCTTGCTACAGACTAGACATAAGGTAAGCACTTTTTTTCCAATTGTCCTCAAATTTGTCTAAATGCAATCACAAGCTTGGTTAAAGTCTCCCATCACTTTTAATCCCCAGTGCATTCCTACAGTGCAGCACAGACTGTGTTTGCCCTGATGTGACCTCTGAGTCACATGGCAAAGGATGAGTGCAACGCTTTGCATTGTGGAATATCTGTGATAACAATTTGAAATCACTGTGATGCAGATGGTGCTTTTGACTGTTTTACTTAACATTTCGGCTGGATGCATTAATATCTTTGAAACTGCTTATTGTGCCGTAAAGAAAGCTTTAAAAAAAAGAAGAATAGGCCCCAAACAGGTGTGTGTGTGTGTGTGTGTGTGTGTGTGTGTGTGTGTGTGTGTGTGTGTGTGTGTGTGTGTGTGTGTGTGTGTGTGTGTGTGTGTGTGTGTGTGTGTGTGTGTGTGTGTGTGTGTGTGTGTGTGTGTGTGTGTGTGTGTGTGTGTGTGTGTGTGTGTGTGTGTGAGACTTGAAAATGAAATGCTTAGTTGAGGTGGATGACACGACTTGGCTGAACAATGAAGATGAGACAAACACTTTTATCAAAACGCACTTCTATAAACACCAGAAGAAAACTATGGGGATCTGAGTGCCAAGGCCAGCCGTGTGTTTGCTGTGTCCATGTGTGTGTGAGTGTGTTTATTTTGGTAAGCATGACTGAGTATGTCTCACCCCGTGCTGAACAGTTTGTTTTGGTTTGACCATGTTGAAGATCTTAAGGAATATTTTCAGTGAAGTTTGTTTAAAGCAAATCTATTATCTGTTACCTAACAATACTTATTGTGATGACAATAATAATAACACATATGCAAAAGAATGTTCTGGGTTTTTTTACTTGGTATATATCAATATGTATAGACTTCATTTTTTTCAAAAACCTCAGCTATATCAACTGTTCAGTATTAAGTATTATTCTGGAAAGTTTAGCACAAAGTCTTATTTATCCATTGCTTAATTCATGATTCTGTTTTTTCCAAGTAAGATTTGGACCGTGGTTCTAACATTAAGACTTCAATAAGGAACATCGCTTTCCTTGCTTTCCCTTTTCATGTGAACAAATATGCTGAGGCTGTGCTGATATTGCATTTCCACAATGTGAAAATAGGCGATTATTTAAGTACACAACTGAAATAGGCAGGACCCCAAAATAACCCCAAAATTCACAGCTTTAGAATCACTTTCTACATAGTTGGTCGCACAAAGTAAATCTAGCTCCAGATCTATTTATATTTAGCTAATTTGGCAGTGATGTGTGTTTCAAGACTTCATACTTTACAACATTTTTAATGGTTCTCATTCATATTTATGAAAAAAATATGAAATATTAGAAAATGTCTAAATTGGAATAAGTGATTCTGATGAGTGAAGATGCTTGCAAAGGTGGTCCAGATGGGTTGGCTCAGTGAACAGTATGTTAACAAACTTCCTCTGAAAGAGTGATCATTCTGTCATCATTAACTTTCTTGCTTTTTTCTTTCTCCAAAGTTTGGTTTCTTTTCACTTCTCTTTCAAAAACACACATAAAATCCCAGTCCCAGTGCTGGTAAGAGGTTAGTTAGCAGAACCCTTCTTTTCCTAAAGTAGAAAAAACAAGTAATATGCTGTTGGGTTATATCTGGGACAAGTGCATGGGACACAAGGATGATGATAAGTTGATGAAGAGATGAGGAGCATAGGCAGACATTTGGTTCTGTGAACTACACTCTCATGCAAAAAGACATTAACTGCCCAGCCATGCGAGACATGTAAAAACATCTGTGAATGCCATTCACCCTCAGCAACCTTAGTCGCTGCACACTCACACCAGCTGTCTTGAGCTGTCCACCTAATGGCTTTCCTGTCTTTTTTAAAGAAGCATTTGATTGGCGGATACTCGTATGGTCTCCAGACTTCAGTATTTGTTATACAGTAAGTATGTGAGGGGATACTCATGATATAATTATGGGACCAGCTTTTTCTGCCTGTCAAGATTTGGGCATTGTAATGTGGCCGGGCGAGAGGGGTGTCTGGGCAGACTGGGTTTCGAGTGATCATTTTGGACTGGTATGGTTGCAGGTGGCACAGACATTTTTGGCCTGGGTGAGCCAGTGACCTCATGAGTGAGAGTGCCAGTGTGTGTTTCTGTGAGGAAGGGGAGGTGTGAAAGTGCTGCTAGGGAACAGGTGCTTTGTCCTCTAGTGTCACGCCGTATACTTGAGAGGTTCTGTCATCACTGGGGTTTGGGCTTTCAAGAGGGAGTGCCCATCTGGTTCCCCAGCACTGTGTGTGCCCGATGGAAGGTGCAGTACAAATATAAACATACACTAACTGCTTCCTTTGGTATTCCTTTGTATTATATTGTTTTTTGATTATAGTTTATCATGTTACACAAAACACAAAGTTGCACAACAAGGAGAGATTCAGCCAGGGTTTTCCTATCAAACAATTGGTGCCGTTCCAGGTATCATGGAAGCTTTCAATTTCCGAACAAATGAATAAACTCCGGTCAAATATCATACGTTCTTTTGAGCCTCAAAGCATTTAATACAAAGGCTTAAGAAAGACGCCAGCTGGAGCTGTATACTTGTCTGCAGACTGGATCTCAGAGATTATCAGGACATTCTTTTAAAGTTGTATTCTTAATGTTTATACAACTAAAATGTTTTTTAGAGTACTCTTTTTCTGGAATTACTCAGTCAGAGCATAGGTTGTGAGAACAAAATTAGAGGGTTTCCAGGTCAAGAGACAGAGCAGTGTGTTTACACTATAGGTTAGTGTATTTGTTGATAAATAAATGCTCCAAAATTTTTGAAGACCCAAGCTGTGCTCAGCATCCCCATTCCTCAAGGGATTGTGACTGGAGATATTTCAGTAAAAAAAGTGAAAAATACCCTAGTTCCGTTTTTCTGTTTAATATTCAAAATTCAGAGTCAAAACCAAGACTAAAACACAGTGAAAAATGAAATGTTTGATAAAGACTAATGTGAGATCTGATTTTGCCTCATTATACTGCTCAACATGGTGTAAACATTAGTGTGTGTGTACAGATTCTGATTCTGTGAAGAGTAAAAGGGTGCATTGCTGTGCTGTCTGTTTTCCCTGCATGTATTATGAATAAGCGCATGAAATGAGATCTGCCTCAGGACACACTAGTAGCTGTTAACTGTAACACACACACACACACACACACATGCACACAAACAGAAGTGATGGGTGGTTATCATGTTCTCTGTTCTGCTGCCGTGTGTTTAATTAGTATGTTGAAAATGACCTTTGACAGGCTTTTAAGTATAGACTACCAGCCAACATGTGTCAAAACAGTGAATTGTGCTCCCAAAGTTACCATCTTTCAATGTGAATTCACTTTTTATTTTACTTTCCCTCTGCTGTAGCTCAATACCTTTTCTGCAAGAAATTAAAGAGTATTCTGTAATAAAAAAAATGGTAAAACACTGATCAAGTTAAACTGCTGAAGCTTCATATTCAGTTAAACGAAAAGAACAATATGGGAAGGAGAAGTAGCCGATCACACTTTTTAATATAAGCATGTGTTGAAAAATGTAAAATGATCCCTTCAAAGGGGTATAATAAATGTGATAGTTTTAAATTGTTATGGATTGACTGTTCACTCAAGGTCTGTTTACCGTCAGAATATCCTGCATTTGAAGATAACTTAAACAGCTGTGCAAGTAGAGAAAGGTGTGGTCAAGTTGAACTCTTAAACCCCTTTATCAGTAAATATTAAAAGTACAAAATTAAATTAAATTGTAGATCTAACAACAGATCAATCTTAACAGCATACTGTGGGCTTGAACAAAAATATGGTGGAAAATTATGATACGGTTCATTTCTTAGGCCCTACGTAAACTGATCCAGGGCTGAGTAACTGTGTTGTTGCAATGATTGGGATTGATGGCATTCCTTTGATATAGATGTGTATAATTAAGGTGTACAGCTAAATCAACAGCCTTCATAGTCATTAACAGTGTGTCTTCTGCTTGTACAAGAACATAAGGGACTGAAAGAGCAAATCAATTAGCCATTAATCAAACCTTGCAAAGATAAATACTTCATAATTATACGCAGATACAGAACACAAATATATTAAGCCTCTCTTCTCCTAAACACTCGCATGTTTATGTGTGTGTGTGTGTGTGTGTGTGTGTGTGTGTGTGTGTCTTCATCCTCACATGGGTGTTTATTTTTGTATGGTGGTCTGAATGTTTTGAGTGGATGTTTATTGTTGACCTGTTAGACGAGCGGAGACAGGTTTCTGTGACTGAGTTCAATCATTCAGTCGCTTAGTGTCGTGTGTGTGTGTGTGTGTGTGTGTGTGTGTGTGTGTGTGTGTGTGTGTGTGTGTGTGTGTGTGTGTGTGTGTGTGTGTGTGTGTGTGTGTGTGTGTGTGTGTGTGTGTGTGTGTGTGTGTGTGTGTGTGTGTGTGTGTGTGTGTGTGTGTGTGTGTGTGTGTGTGTGTTTTAAAGATTGAGTGTGTTCGCACTGCACGGCTCATGTCCTGTAAAGGAGGTATTTGCTGTCACAGGAAAAACATGCCGGCATCTTGACAGTGTCGCCAAGGAAGATTTATAGCGTAGTGAAAGAAGGAGCAAGGGAAAAATTAAACATCAAATCCGGATGTGAAGTTGAAGAGGGAGAGAAAGATTATCCTAAGTGAATTATTGGAGGAACAAAAAGAAAAACAAGGATAAAAGAAGAGAGGGAGGCTGAGAGAAGGTGAGGGGGTTAATGGGATTTAAATTGCAGCCAGAGGAAAACAGAAGAAAAACGAGTCCCATTTTTTACATCAATTCATCATAGAAGGATAAATTACAGCACACTGGCCCCACAGCCTGGTTAAAAAATGGGTTTCTATTAAAACTGTGTTAATTTGAGGCATGCAATGTGGTACAGTCTTAACATATGGTGTGTGATGTTGTGCTGCCCGCCTATGTGTATGAGTGTGTATGAGTGTGTGTGGTTGGTGAAAGATATTTGTATTGCACATATTCTTTAAAGTTCCTGCAGCTGGGTCTCTTCCAGCGGTACAGTCTGATTGACAGCGTTGCTTTTCACAGGGAATCCGTTTGGTATTTAAGGAGCTTAATTTTAAAGCTGCTGGAGGTGGCTTTTGATCAAATGCTCAAAGCTTTAATCACCCTCTACCCACTAACATCCCTCAGCACTGCATTCTTGCCCATATCTGAATAAGGCAAATCTGTATGGAGCAGATGAGAGAGGTTTCAAGTTTCAAGGTTTCAAGGTGATGTTCTATTATTTTACTCTTTGTCTCCCTTTTCTGTCTAGGCCCTGTAAAGGCTTACCTCTTTAAAGACCTCCCCCAGCACTAATTTTTGTTGTTACAGTATGGTATTTGGTCTTTCAATCTGGCCACATGGCTAACTCCCCATCATGGAAGTATTATATGAACTGGATCTTACTCCATGATGGTGTCAAACCATCTGAGTGAAAATAAGCCCAACACATAAGTCAAAAAAAGGGATTTCACTTTGTGGATTGCCTATTTTTTGTTATTTATTCACTTGGTCTTGCCTAGTCCATCATAGACTATACATTGGGATGATGTCAGTAAAGTAAAAGTTGGTCTTCTGAGTTCTGGTTATTGTTTTTAAATATAAAACATTGATGGATTACAAATTATGCTAAAAACATGAATATCTACTCTTGTTTGCAGTAGACGGCAACGTGACAACAGTTTTACATACATCTTTTTATAATAGTGGTCTATGAGAGAAATCTCTTTAGGTGTTTTTGTTGCTGCAGTACCACCGTTGGCCACTGGAACAGTCAGTCAATAGTGAATACTAGTCTGTAAACATCAATGCCATGTGGATTGTGTTAAGGTATATATTATATGCGTGTACATGTTATTGTAGAGTTTAAACAATCCTACATGATACGATTTGATTTTATAAATGACAGCCAGGAATATTCAATCTGATTATATCAGCATCCACCGAAATAAAATACGAAATAATATTTGATCAATACCCTTTCTTCCCCCCGCTTTACACTTGGTTTGGTCCATTCCCTTTAAGATATTAAAAAAAAACAACCAGCCACAGGTAAAGAATCAAAGATAGATAAATACGTTTTGGTTTTTTCTCGAAGTTGTGAGTTTGCTGAACGTGGTGAGTAACCCAGCCCGAATGATGAGCTATATGTGTAGGCTACAGATTGCTCAATTTACTTGGTTACTTAAGCTAGTAACTGGCTTTCTCCTTTGAGCCTAACAACGTTTTTAATAAGCAAAGACACACCGTCATTCTTTTTTGTTTTATTACATTTAATTTGACTGTGTTATATTTAAGTTAACTTCATTTAATTAAGTTATAAAAGCTATTTGACTGGCAGCTTAACATTCAACAGTTGTTAGCGAGCTAGTAATCTTGTCACATGGCTGGGAGCTGCATTTTGATGTAGTTTGATTTGATGCAGGAAATGCAGACAGACAGAGCAAAGACTGGAAACCAACTGCTGGCATGCAGGTGAGAATTTGTTATGGAAGTTACAAATAAACTAGGAAATTAAGGGAGATTAACTTTAAAGAATATGCAGCTAATTTGTGTCCTATCAAATGTGTCTGTAGTTTTTTTCCCTGATAGTTGTTTTCATTGTTGGCAGTCCAAATTAACAATTATGACAAATAGGATCATACCAGACACCATAATCTTAAAAGCAGGAGATTACCAAATAGGGAAGGAGAGTAATTTAATCGAGCATTGTCAGAAGTTTCCTTACATCCTGTGTTAGTACAGAGAGGAATGTCATTGAGTGCAAAGAGTGAATGAGTCAGTTGTAGCTCATTGTAGTTTTTAAGCGAGTAAGACCATCTTGATTTGTATTTTTACATTATCATAGCACCAGATGCAGTAGAGGGGACTTATTGCAGAAGTCTGTCTGTATTTAGTTTTTTGTAAACTAAATACAGACAGGCACCACTGCTTACAGGTTGTTTTTTGACGCAGGAGGGTTGAGAAGGTAGGTGTGGTTTTGGGGCTTGTCCTGGTGCAGACTTCCATCTAGTAGCTGACAGATGAAGGCATACTGACCCTCTCACCCTGCAGAACCAAGCGGAGAGTGATATTTGTATTAGCTCAGCACTCAGGGATAGGGTCAATAAATGTCATGTGTTATATTGGAGGAGAGGGGCCTGTATCACACACCTGTGCCTTCAAATGTTGGTACAGTCGGCATTTTATTATTCAGTATGAAAACTCATATCAAATAATAAGTGATAATTAAATGCATTCCTGGAAGTGCATTTGCAGTAGATCATCCAATAAGGTTCTTCTCACGTGCCAAAACACTGCAAAGTGGTTGACAGTACTCAGGATTTTACAAATCTGGAAAATGATCACGGCTTCTATTATTTGTCCCTGATTAAAATCATTTCTATGTCGCCTTTTTTTGTTGTTGCTGATTTGGCCTCCTCTGACAGCTGTGTAAGCATGTAAGCACTGTGCTCAACGTACATCTCTCTGGTCTGCTGTCAGTTTTGTTGTGCTTGGGAGGGAAAACCTACGCCTTTATGATCCCAATGAGTGTATGGAGTCAGGTGCCTCTCAGCATATCACAACAGGTCAGTTGATGGCAGGATTAAGTGGTTACAGGTGCATTAAACTGGTTAAGCTACTGACCAAATAGTGTTGGGTAGCAAATCAAAAACAAATATCTTTGATAACCAATCATTAGCTAATTGTGCCTGGCGATCTTGCCTTCATTAAAACAAATGTCCAAATCCACTTGAGTGGACAGGGTGAAAGAGGAACAGAGAGGGCAGTGTCCCAATAAATCCTGAATCCATGGACCCTGCTGTGAACATTTGGCACCAAAATGTGTGTATGCAAAAGGTCAGGTTGGGGACACATAGTAAACTATATGTGAACTATATGGCTGTGCGATTGGAGGTGTGAGTGTGATGTTTCAAGCCACATAATTGAATTTGTATTTATTTCATAGGGAAGATGATATTTAACATAGTTCCAATACAGAGCAAGAAACTGAATATTAAACTTTGCCGACTCAAAAATAGAAACACAATAAAATACACATCACATAATACAAACACCAAAATGCAGCATTCACAAACATACTGTATACAGGTATTTTTTGGGGGGGAAATATAGTATGCGGGCAATACTGTGGCGCTGATCTTGTATGAGATATATAAATTGTCGCTAGAACATGAAGCCCGGATACAAGATGGCACCGCGGACGTCAACAACGTGACAATGGAGTTCCGTAAAAAGCAAAGCTGTCTCTGCTGTCTGACCTTCTATTTGACACGATTTTCATATTTTTGGAGTAATTAAATCATTTTTGACGAACTGAAATATTGTTTTATGGCATCACTTTAAAATTTTACAAGAAACTCTGCATTTCGGTATAAAGGCACACGCCGAAAGTAAGAGGGCAGGGTTCCCCTGTTACTCGGTTTTGACAAAACCCTGGTATACACCAAGTCAAGTCTTTTGAGAAAAAAGGGAGTTAAGCTCTCAAATGTAAGATATTATTTGGTATGCAACAGTGATGCCACCGAATAGACTTTTTATCCATTATTTTCAGAGCCTTTTTATATAAGGATTTGATCATTTTTATTGTAAATGTTTGAGCACATACTGTGTACTATTGTCTCCTCTATCATACAGTTACATTATGTTCTGCTTCTCTCCTTTCACTCTTAGCTTTGGTGAAGAATGGGCTGTGTGCCACACAGTTATGGTGTTTACTCTTCTACCCTTTTCCCTTTTTTCCTCTTGTCCCTGCACTTTACATTTTGGACAACCTAAGAAAATTATAGTATGGAAAAAGGTCTATATATAGTAAATAACTACATGCAGGTTAAAGACCTCTGTGCACTGCACAACATGGGCATAGTCATTCACCAGCACATTTTTAAAGAGATGTTTTGAAATTTGGACTTGCGTTTTCTGCCACCTTATTTGTCAGTTACGCAATCAAATCTTAAATATGTTTTCATGAAAATTGAGTTTTGAAACTGCTTCAAAGATCAGAAGAAGTGGCATTATCAGTGGATCCTGCTTGTGTAAATGTGATTGTGTAAAATGTAAAGAGATTTTTGGGAGTTTTTGTAGATTTTTTTCGAAATCCGCTCCATGTCGGCATAAGAGGGAGTAAATGGTAAGGGTGTGAAATGGCCTTTTGGGATTCAGCAATCCCACTTTGTGGTCAGCAAACTCTCCTAGCTTCCTACATGGTGAAGGATTCTGTCCTTTTTACATTGTGAACTATTTGTGTAACTGCTGGATGAAACCTTTTGTTTAAAAAGCCCTTCAACTTTTTATTTTGTTTAGAAGAGAGCCTATGTTCTTTTTTTGAGGGAATACCATATTATTTAAGGCAAGTGCACATTCATGAATCATGATGTTTGTCTATATCTGCACTGCACTGCACATCTGTTTTTTAGTAATTTGTTCTTACCAGACCGGAGGCTGGCATGGCACGGCAAGAGGCCAATTCGATGGAGTGGTGATGCTGTAGAGGCCGCGGTGCTTTACTGCCCTGGAGTCTGGGTTTTACAGTAGTAAACCTGGTTTGACTGTGGTAATTATAGAGGACGGAGTGTAATGTGACTATAGCTCAGCTTTCTCTGCCAGCTGCCCTCCGGCCAAACGTACTCTCACCCACTGTTACGTATGAATGCATACATCTCAGCGCGGCACTTGTATACACACATACAGTATGAAGTCGTTGAACAAAATGTACGTACAGAACAGCTGCTCGCGTGTGTTTGTACACGTGTGTCTGCCAGGTGGTTGGGAGCACTGGCAGGTGTTTGCTCTCTTGCTGGAAAATGCAGCTGGATTGTGCCTCAGCTGTGCGTGTGTGAAAGTGTGTGTGTCTGTGTGTGTGTGTGGTTCTGCACCTGGACACGGCGGGAGTGTGTGGTAGCACAGTAGCTAATGTTAGACTTATTTCCTTGCCAGACATTTAACATATAACTTATGCTGTTAGCAGACTGGATATAATTCATTGCTATTAAGTGCTTCTCATTAGTCTCGCTCTTTCAGACCTCCCAAGCGCTGCTCAACATCTGTGTGGATCTGACTTCTCGTTATTTGGGTCTTCATCATCACTTCCTACTTTGTTTCCCTTTGCTCTCGCATCCTCCTGTCTTACTTTGTCCCCTCTTTTCTGCTCATACGACCAATGGGGTGAAAATAAAAAAAGCTGCTGACAGGCCAACTAAAGATGTCTACTGGAGCCAAAATAGGCCCCCTGTAGTGGACTAAATATACTCCCCCACCTCTTGCCCTACTCTCAACCCCTGGCTCTGACCAACCGGACGCTTCACACTCTTTTCATCAGCCAACCAGAGGAGAGATAATGATAAGCATTGCTGGTGGTCTTCAGGGTGCTTATTTGGCTGAAGAAGACATTCCCTCCTTGGATTACTCCCTGCTCCCGCCAGTATCCCCAAGTCCGCGCCGTGACTCCCCCACCAATCCCACCCCCTCAAATGCCGTTCAGCCACCTGGTCTCTCACATACTCAGCTTGTCCTGCCAGCTCCGGGACAGCTGGGAAGAAATAGAGGGGGAGGTTTGGACTGAGCCTCCCATGAGGCTAGAGACTGATACCTCTGGAAGAATGCAGTTCACAGACCATACAGTAGCTCTAAATCATTGGATGTTATGTAGTCTCTGCACTGTATGCTAAAAGTAGATCTTCAGCTGGGTACTGGTAGCGTTCATGAGCTTTAAATGAACTAATTTCTTTCGTATACTTTGCACTGGAACTGTTAGGTACTGCCTGTTTTGAAAAGCTGTCTGCAGTTGACGTACACATTTGATATCAATCAGCCAATCACAGTTTATTTATATAGCCCAAAATCACACATTTTCGTTTGTCTCAGTGGACTTTACAGTTTGTACAGAATACGAATATGAATACGACACCCGCTGTCCATGGACCTTCACATCGTACAAAGAAAAACTTCCTATGAAACTCCAGAGCTACGTGGGGAAAATGGCAGAAACTTCAGGGAGAGCAACAGAGGAGGGATCCCTCCCTCTCACAGATGTGCAATAGATGTCGGGTTTAAATGATAGAGATAATACATTTTGTCCAAAATGCTGGAAAATGCTAGAAAAAAAAAGAAGCTTAAGTTTGAATTGTGAATGTGATCCAGTTAGTAATCGAAAGCAAATTTCAAAAAAATAAATCTTACTCTGAGAATCTTCAATATTATCCATCCATGAGTGGACACACACATCAACATGAACACAAACAATCAGGGGATACGGGGACTTTGTAAATAGTTTCCATGGGTATGAGTCTCCCCCACTGACATGACCATGCTATGAGTCACACATAAACTGATACAGTTTCCCCATCTGTGTTACAGATAGACATCACAGATACTTCCCTGAAGGCCTGTCACTATTTATTTGTTACTTTTTTGCCTGCTTTCCCTTTCAAGTACGCCATTTGTAATGATATTATTTTTATGTTTCATGTGGCTGTTTACAAATGCTGACTATGTCTGTGACTTATTGAAAGCATGTCCGACCCTAATCCAGTGCTATCGGGCTAGCAGGACGCTAACATATGACCTGCCAGCTGGGTCAGTGGTATTCCCCACATGGTCAGGAGTTGTGTGCAGTGTAGACCAACGGGCTGGTCATGGTTAATGTGAAGAGCCTCAGGGCCGCAGTGAGGAGTGGTAAGCCACCGGAGTAGATTCAACTGAATTTGCGAGTGATCTCCTCCCTCCTTAGAGTACAGCTGGACATTAGCATGGTGTCGTAGCAAGATTTATGGGCTGTAATAGTTTTAGGTTAAATCCTTGACCAAAGAAACAACAGAGAAAATATGTTTCTTCCTCAAAGAGCCCCGTTATAAACATGCTTACATTGTTATGAAAGCCAACAGAGGCAGAGGGGCTGTAGATGTTTCATGTTCTTCTCTTCTACGGGGGGGGGGCTATAAAAATAGCACTCGGCTGGAGTTAGGTGTCAGAGGTCTCTTCCCATTTTTCTCTCCTGTCCATCTCCCCCTTGCTTCCCTATCATTTCATTCTTCCTCTTTTTATCTTTTGACCCCTCTTCCCTCTTTTTCTCCGTCTTCTCCCCCCCCCCATCCTCTTCATCTTTCCCTGTGGTATTAGCGGGGCCACATGTTACTGGCCTCTCCTGGTGGTGTGAGCCCCATGGCAGGCCCTGGCTCCAGGCTGACGCGTAGCTCGGTGTGTGTGTCCGTGCGTGTGGATGAGAGAGACTTTAATGTGTGCCTGCATGCCTGTGTGTGTGTGTGTGTGTGTGAGAGGCCACTAACACAGTAACCTGATCGCGGTGCGGCTGAGTCGTACGGAGCGGAGCAGCGCTGTGATTTATCCCGCGGGCCCGGCAGATGGCTGCAACAGGAGTTTGTTTAAGTTTGCTTCAGAGCCGGGCAAGCAGCCAGGAGCACAGAGAGGGCCTGCCAGAAAAATGTTCACTGACTCTGGATGCCTAACCACAGTGCTCCCCCTCTCCTCTCCCTTCTGCCTCCCCCTAACCCCTCACAGCACTCTGAGTCCAACACACACACACAGACACAGACACACACACATGCTCTTGCAGACTTTCTGTCGCTACTCTCCTTTTACCCCTCTCTAATTTCTTTCTTTCCTCCCATCTGCTTCACACACATGCTTACATGCGTGTACACACACACACACACACACACACACACACACACACACACACACACACACACACACACACACACACACACACACACACACACACACACACACACACACACACACACACACATACACAAACACGTCGGTTTGTGCATGCTCCTCTGTTCTGTTGGTGCAGACATGATCTCACACCTCAGGAGGGGGCATTAAAGACTGTGGATGGTGTCCATTCTGGTGGGGGTCTTCTGAACAAAACCATATGAACAACAGTTTGCCTCTCCGGTGGAAAAGAGAACTATCTCTGCTGGATGAACACGTGCAGAGGACCACGTGCACAACCTTCCTAAACGTAGCTTTGTGCACATTAAGCAGATGATTTCTGGTTTTATTTTCCATGCTTTGCCTTTTTCTCTCTGGCTTTGAATCATTGTCACGCGCTCTGATTGCGAAGGTGATGACACGTCCTATCACATCGCCTTTCAGGTCACCAAGGTGATAACTCCTGACCTCTCTGCCTCGCTCTTCTTACCTTATCTCTCTCTGGTCCTTTCCTGGTCTTTCCCTTTCCTACATATTCCTCTTTTTGACGCAGAGTTGATGATCCCTTAAATCTCTATAAATCAGATGACGTAGCACACATCAAAGCAGACCGCAAGACACTAAATGGGTGTTTTCGAGAATGAGGGGGGAGTTATTAGTCAACTCTTATTCTAGTAATTTGAATTTGTTTAGAATCAGCAGTTGTTCTTATGGAGTTTCAGACTGCACACTGTTTATGTTGTGTACGTTGAGTTTATACCATACCAACTACAAAATCCAATGCCATTTTAATCCCTTCCTGTAGAAGGTACTCTCATGTGAGATATTTTCATTAAATATCCTGAACATTTTGAAGTCATGTGTTCATATAAAATGTAAACTTTTTATTTGTTGTATTTCGAGGAATGAAATCACTCCAATCCAATGTGGATTATTGTCTTGATTAGGATGAACTGATGTATCTATCAGGGCAGCATTGTTTTTATATATGAATTAAAGATCAGCTGTGAGGCCATGTGTTTTTAGGAATATCATTCAGTATCCAGATGTCTATATTTTTTTCATTCATGATTCTGAAATATTACTGCACGCCATGACAAACTTCAGCCAGGAACAAAAGGGTGTGTGTGTGTGGATGCATGTGTGTGTGTTCTGTGTGTTTCTCTTTTTATGACTGTGCATGTGTCACAGCATGACCAATTCTTTGTCTTTCTCAAATATTATTCTGAACCTCGACAAAAGTGCACACATGTTCCTTATTGTTTTCTCTTCTCCTCTTAATCCATAAAGCCTTTGGTTTTTCGGCTCATCTGTCCTCATTTATTTAGATCATTTCTATCTAATCACTTTCTCCCACTATCATGCTTATTTGATGACATCCCTGATGTTTCTCTGTTTCACTTTCTGCCTCCTGACCTCTGTCCATTGTTACCAGGGACGGTTTGAGTTTGGTGAGTGATTGGACTGGGAAGGTGGTAATAGTATCAAACGAGAGAGCATGGAGAAGCTCTCTTATGTCAACTGAAGCGATGCAGGAATTAAGTCCATACATAAACTGTGTGTGTGTGTGTGTGTGTGTGTGTGTGTGTGTGTGTGTGTGTGTGTGTGTGTGTGTGTGTGTGTGTGTGTGTGTGTGTGTGTGTGTGTGTGTGTGTGTGTGTGTGTGTGTGTGTGTGTGTGTGTGTGTGTGTGTGTGTGTGTGTGTGTGTGTGTGTGTGTGTGTGTGTGTGTCTGACTTACTGTGGAAGCTGTTAGGGCCATTGTACTTTAGCATGGATCCTTATTTCCTCTGAATGAACAGAAGTCATTCCTACTCCCTGATGTGCCTCCGGTTGGAGCCACTTGTTGTGTAAGCCTGTACGGAGAGGATAAGAGAGGTGTGTTTGAGTTCCTGGAGGTATCGGCTGATAGAGAACACAACTTTCTTGAATTTGAGGTTCCTTACTTTGAAGACAAAGATTGTGCTGAATCTGATATTAACAAAGGCTGTGTTTATTAATTGAAAGCGTTATCACAATCACCACTTATTATTCCTGTGATGTGTAGGGAGACGTCCCCTCTCTGTTACTGCACGCTGGGCTTTTTGAAAACCACTTCAAATGCAGACAAGCTACACATCAAACAGGAAGCATGGAACAGAGGAGATGGGTAAGGAAGAGAGAATTCTTTATTAGGCTTCATATCCGCTTGCAGCTCTGCTCCTAGATACCCTCGGAGGAGAGGAAGTGAGCGGGTCACAGGTCAGGGAGCTTAGCAGCCTGCTAATGAATATTTATCTGTCAAGGTTACACTCGGCTGACATGAATGTGCTTGTGCCAGACGTACTGCCTTACCTAAATGTGCTTGTGTGCACTCATTACCATACGCTGGTCTATATAACGGAGGGAACCGTCATTATGAAAACTGGGGCTGTGGCCAGGACATTAGGAAAACTGAAGGTACTATTCTGGATGATGAAATGGGGTTTGCCGAACTAGTCCAACTCAAAAGTCTAAACCTAATCAACTAATAGTGTACAATATTATAGTAAATTAAACTTTAACCCTCCCCTAGGTAGCTCAAATAAAGTGGACATGACCTCAGCCTGTAACATGAAGGCAATATCTTTGTGATATCTAGGTTTCTTTTTGAAGGTCAGTGGAAATAAATGTATTATGTGGATTCTCCTAAAGAAATGGAAAATAAAATTAATTTTCCTATTGTTTAAATTCTCACCAAGGTGTCTTTTGGTCAAACCAATACATACAGCTCCGGAAGAAATTAAGAGTCCACTCCAAATTGGTCTTAAATCTTTATCTCTACATGTATGGCAGCCATTCCAGTGTTTGTTGAATTCTAACACAGAGAAAAATGTCAGTAGTTTATAGAATACAATATATATATATGTTTTTGTATATATATATATATATAAAAAAATCATTTAACTCAAAGACATACCTATAAATAATAAAACAAGAGAAAATGATAATGCTGAAGTGGTCTCTTTACTTTTCTGCGGCTGTATGTTGGTTTTAAAAAATAAATGTTCCATTAAACTCCATGGAATATAACCATTGGAACTCTAAACTTGTGTTATAATACCGGTCTGACAGTGTATCCTTTAATAAGACATGACCATACATGTTTTTGTAGCTAAACGAACCAAATGTCCTCTTTGATCTCCGATCCAATGTGGCTCAAACCCAGTCCGCTGCCTATCAATGAATACAATGTGACATTAGGCAAAAGCATGTGTGTGAATGTGTGGACCCTTTAAGGAAGGACATCCATCAGAACTGACCATGTCCTCACTGTTCTGTGCCGATGAAAACTCTGTGTGTTTGGTCCAGGCCAGATGGGATCTTAGAGAGCTGATTGTGGTCCACCTGTCGGTTTGCCTGAGGGGAACGGGAAGCACAGCTACAAACCAGAGCCTCAGACTGACTGACGCTGGCCGGGCACTGATCAGATGCTGTTTGACTTCCACTAAATAAGTAACATGTGTCCTTAGTGTTGGACTGATAGCAGGCTCTGGAGGGGCTCCAACACCGCTCAGCTCCACAGGTGTCAGAGTTGTTCAGGGCTGTGTGTAAAGCCGGTGATTGTGTGAGACAGGGTTAGCTTTTATGTGTGCCGGCACACACAAATGTGCGAGCATTCTGACCGCTGAAGCATCCTGAGTGTGAGTATCTGTCCGCCCAGATCAAAGCTGTCTCTCCCTATCGTTTTGCAGTGCTTGGCTGAGTCGGTGTGTGTGGAGGCTAGCTTTTATTGAGTGTTGCTGAGTCGGTCAGTGGACTGAGTGTACATGCACGGCTGTGGTCCTGCTGGATCTCTGTGATAGGCTGTTAAAGCTGACTGGCTGCCCTGCTTTACAAGCTGCCATACATCAAGCCATAGACCTGCTGCAACCGTGGGAACACAGACACATTTGTGTTTGAGTGTGTTTGAGTGTGTGTGTGTGTTTGTGTGTGTGTGTGTGTGTGTGTGTGGCAGAGTCAGTGAGTAGTGGGGGTCAGTGTGTGGAGCAGAAACAGGGCCCGCTGCTGAACGATAAGGCCTGCTGACCTTGTGACCTCAGACTTGCTGTGATGAGGTCATCTCGAATTACACCTAGCCAAATGTTCCCTGTCTGCCAGCGTTGAGACAGGAAGGTCTAACCTCTGGAGCAGAAAGCTTTTCTTACCCGGTGATGGATGATGCCGGTTTTCTGTCCAAATTTCTGTCCAATAAATGGATTAATACACTCTTACTGACACACGATGTTTGGCTGGCAATCAGAGGCATGAGTTCATCACAGTCTATAATGTATCAATATACAGTCTCCAGTAGGAAAATATACCCAGAATTGGCCTAATGTTTCTTTGTAAAATAATAAATATATCATACACTGTTTTTATTTACTGGATTATCTGTTTTATAGAGTTTAATAATAATACATTTTTTGTTTGGTTACATTTGGATCTCTGACTCAACAACATTTTTGAATGATTAGACAATGCAATACAATGTTTGGAGTAGCTTGACAATGACTTTTTGCAGTTGGCTCTGTGAACACAACTAACTCTGCAACTCAGTCTGGATCCCTCCATCTTTGTCCTTCTTGGTTTCTCCCTCCTTCAGTCTCAGCTCTAAATCTTCCTCCTCCTCCTCCTCCTCCTCCTCCTCCTCCTCCTCCTCGTTCTTCTCCTCCTTTGTCTCCCTCTCAGTACAGTTCAAGCCAATCTTTTCTGGCGCTGATGCCATTTCTTTAATTTCCCATTTGTGGAGTCTGATTTATTGGAACACCATCTCTTTTTAGTTGTTCATTTCATGTGTATCAACATCAGGAGCTTTACCCATGTTCAGTTGTGAGCGGTGGCGCGAACTACACAGCAGGCGAACGAGGTGCAAAGCGTGTGCTTTAACTCGTGTGTATGTGTGTGCACAAGCATGTGTGTGGGTGTGTGCATGTTAGTGCACGACTCAAGCACAGATGTTCTGAAAGGCTCCGGTTTTGAGCCAGTAGTTCTCCCTCTCTGCTCGCAGAAAAAGGGAAGTGTCTAATAAAAGGCGGGTGTGTGAGATGACGTGAGTAATACACACACGAAGAGAAAGAGGGAGAAAGAGTCTGCCTCCCTCGATCTCTCTGAGCCTGTGAGAGAGTGTGCGAGTGAGTGAGCAAGCGAGGCAGGAAGCAGGGAGGGAGGCTGTGCCAAGCTGGATCTGAATTCCTGCCAAGAGTCTACTTGTTTGCTCGTCTGGCTGGAGCCAGAGGCTGACCTTATTAGCTGGGAGGGCAGCCGTCTTATTAAAACACATCTGGCGCTCAGGGAGCCCAAATAGTCCTCATATTGTCTTCCTGCTCGCTCCTGACCTTGCGTTACCTAGCAGGAATGCTGACAAGGGCTTCACGCATCTGTTGAGAGTTTCACCAGGGTCTTTTCTCCCCCTCCTTCCCTCCCTCCTCCCCTCTTTTCCACCCTTGCTGTCTTTGCTGGCGCCTGCACGGTAGCTCTGTGGGACCTGTTTTTCTTCCTCCCCCCCTTTTTCCTTTTCTCTCCCACCCTTTTCCACACGCCAACCCTCAACACCGCCAGAACTCTTCGTTGTAGCGTCCCATTACCCCCCATGGAGACGTTTTTTTTTTTGCCAGGTTGCTTTGTTGATACAATTATTCATCTGTATATTTCTTTATGAGGGCTGTAACCTGGTCCTGGTTAAATAGTTCTTTGCTGGTTATTTTAAAGTGTGGATGGTGCCGCTTCCTGGGGCTTGTCTTTATTGTCTATCTGGAAAGGGGGGGGCTTCTTTATGGGATGTTTCTGTAAAGAGGAGCTTTCAGAGCAGAGACTCGAGCTTATACTGTACAGGAACATATCTCCAGCAGTCTTCACAATAGCTTGGTGTGTGTGTGTGTGTGCTGTGTTGACTTTCTACACAATGCAGAGAGAGAGTTCACTGTGGGCCCCCTCCCACAAAATATAGCTATATAAGATGTTCTTCTTGAGAGCTCTGCCTCACTGATCCTTGCAGTTAAGGTCCGGGGGAACCGCTGCTCACCGGCCTGTGAACAGCACTATCATCACCAGACTGAACACCTGTACTGTACGTACGAGTGAGCTGTGGCAGAGGGAAGTCTTTCACTTTCCACTCTGTCACACCTGTCATCCTTAACCCAGCCTTCAGGATCAATTCACGTTGAATTTTCAAAGTTGTTTTTACTTTTCAACATGCTCTATTTGTGTCTGCCGCACGGTTAATGGTTCCTGCCCTTTGACCCTTCAGCATCCTCTGGTTTGAGTGAGGATTTGTACTTCAACTTTTACCCTAGCTGCCCTTATGACCCTAGCCCCTTGAGCGCACAGCAGATGCCCCAAAAGCCCACCAGGTATTTTGGTCCTTGTACAACTAAGTCCCTGAGCCTCTCCTCTCCTCTCCTCTCCTCTCCTCTCCTCTCCTCTCCTCTCCTCTCCTCTCCTCTCCTCTCCTCTCCTCTCCTCTCCTCTCCTCTCCTCTCCTCCCCTCTCCTCTCCTCTCCTCAGAGTGGAGAGGGCGAAACAGATGGATGTGAAAAGAAGAGAGACAAGAAGATGAGGGTCGCTTGTTGATTCCTCTTTTGTGCTGATGGTGGTTGTGAAATGTTGCCTTAAATGAATAAACATGAGCAATATCAGCTTCCATGGTCAAACAGTGTGTGTGTGTGTGTACAGTCCCTTAATGGCAGCCTTCACAGGAAACGCTGTGCTGAACATCTGTTTGGTGCTGGAGTCTGGACTCACTCATCTCACTCATAACATCACTCACTCCCTTCCTCCCTCTGTTCTCTCTCCATCCTCTGGACATCTTGCTTTTCTTTTTCATCTGTCTGGCCATTGTGTGCAAAAACTTTCTACAGATTTTGTGTGGTTCTGCTCAGTCTCTCCACACCCAGCAGCTAGGTGTGTGTGTCTTTACTTTCCTCAAACACACTCTCTCTTTCCCAATGTAACACCAAAGCTATTTATGTGTCATTTGCAAACGCAAATACGTTCCCCTCCGGTGATTCACATCTTACAGTCGCTCGTATCCTCTCTAGCTTTCTTTTTCGCTCCTGTAGTGCCACTATGTCTGACTTTTTATGCTGTGTGAGTGTGTGTTGTTGTCTGATCTGTGCAAAACAGAGAACTGCTGGGGATCCCCGTTTAGTTTACACACATACACACACACACACACACACACACACACACACACACACACACACACACACACACACACACACACACACACACACACACACACACACACCTGCTCTCCGATCTTAATTCACTCATGATCTGCAAAAGCTCTGTCATCAACCAGATGCTCTGCTCGATTAGCTGCCAGCACATTTTGTGTTGAAAATACCATTGCTGAGTGAGTGGTCTAGAGTTCACATGTGCACACGCACGCATGCACGCACGCACGCACACACACACACACACACACACACACACACACACACACACACACACACACACACACACACACACACACACACACACACACACACACACACACACACCCTATCCTATCTATCTATCTCATGTCACCATCAACATCAAGTGTAGCTGCTAATGCAATTATAATTCTTAACCAAGTCTGACCACCAACACTTTCATCCACATATTTAACACACACACACACACACTCACACACACACACACACACACACACACACACACACACACACACACACACACAGCCAAAGGGCCTCTAGTTGAAGCTTTATTTAATTTGCTCCCGGGCTGTTGGTGAACTTTATTTGCTCCAAATCTTTTTACACTTACATCAGCTGCTGTGTTTGTTCAGTGCAGGCGGACAGCAGCCACACATATAGAGTATGCACCCACCATGCACAGAAAACCCCTGGACATGAGAGAGAGTCCGCACGCGAGAGAAAGAGTCGACCGGACAGACCCTGCATCCTCTGGGGAGATTCCAGACATTCCTGTACTTCCCTGCCCACTACAAAGAGAGCCATCCCCCCCAGGCTCATCACAGCTCTGCCTCGTTATAAACACACACACACATACAATCCTCCTACTACAGTAAGCCTGTTTGAGAGGGCACCGTTGCAGCCTAAAGATCCAATTACTGAAGTCCAAATGGCTAATCCAAACAAGCAGAGTAAGATGGATCGATGCCCGTTTGATTGTGCACTTCAGTATTTTGCTGTCGGAAGCATGTGTGCTTGTGGGTCTGTAATGGGGGGGTGTATAGTGGGGGTCTTTTTCCCTCTATTGATAGAATAAATAACAGAGCTTCCTCCCTCTGCTCTGTGTCTCTTCCTGTTGTCCCCCTTGTAGAGAGAGGAAAAGACATGCCACTTCCATCTCTCACTCTCTCTGTGTTTTATTTTGTGTCTTTTACCTGTTTCACTTGTAATTTACACTTATTTCTTAAAATCCAAATTTGTGTTGCCAAACAGCAGAAAAAAAGAAAATCAACAAGCAAGCGTGTGAAAGTTTGTATGCGCGTGTACAGTATGTGTGTGTTTGCATGAGTGTGTGAGTAAAAGAAAAGAGTACATGAACGGTGTGCATAAGCCTGTGTATTTATTCCTCACTTTCTCTGTGTGTGTGTGTGTGTGTGTGTGTGTGTGTGTGTGTGTGTGTGTGTGTGTGTGTGTGTGTGTGTGTGTGTGTGTGTGTGTGTGTGTGTGTGTGTGTGTGTGTGTGTGTGTGTGTGTGTGTGTGTGTGTGTGTGTGTGTGTGTGTGTGTGTGTGTGTGTGTGTGTGTGTGTGTGTGTGTGTGTCCGCCAGGTCCTCAGCATGGGAACAGCTGTTCAGAGCATTGCTGGCCACACACACATGGGTCTGATTAGCACTTGGTGACTCCCTCCCTTCCTCCCCCTGCCCTCCCTGCTCACCTCCCTCCCTTTTCAGTGGGGGCCGCGGCACGCTGGCGGCACCAATAATTTTAATGCCTAGGCTGAGTCTGCCAGGAGCACAGACATGCGAGCGCGCTCCCACACACACACACACACACACACACACACACACACACACACACACACACACACACACACACACACACACACACACACACACACACACAGCCACATAGTCTTGCCAAGAGAGGGAGCACAAAGCTCTCATGCTTTGATCTGCTCTTTTCCTTTTTCCTCCCCCTCCTCTCTCTCTGTTTACCCCTGACCTTCCACTCTCCCCCCTCCTCCGCTTCCTCCTTCGCTATATCCCCGCCGCTCCAGCACAGATGTTCTACCTCTACAAGTTCAGAGTTGACGTGTGGGGGTCTTCATGTCCTATACCGCTGTACACTAATCCCCTTGTAAATGTTATATGGCCGTTTTTTTCTACCACTCCTTCCTGGTCTGTCTTCTGGCGGATCATTCCCTCAGTCTCTCTGTCTCTCAGTCTTAATGGAATAATTGAATGACTTCAGTGATCTTAGTGGAATTGGGCTGTAGCAGTAGACAAAGTTAAACTGTATAACTATTTATCTTGTGTCTCTTTTTTATCTGAGCAAACATTTCTGCAGTCTCCACATGGAACTGATACCAGAAGAGTTGGTGTAATAACTCACAGAGGGAGGTGTGTGTGTGGGGGGGAGCACGATGGGTAGGGGAAATGCTGTGATAAAGGTTTAAAATAGGAGCAGTAGGTGGGATGGGAGGGTGAGGAGGTGAGAGAACATGGGAGATGATCAGGAAAGAGGCAGATACACAGCGTGTGGGACAGGAAGATCACACGAGGTGTGCAACTATAGGAGAGAGAGAGAGAGAGAGAGCGAGAGCCCACCATGAGTCATCAATGTGGCTCCACTTACTCAATGTCCCAGTGTGTGTGAGGGAAGAAAAAGTGTGTGTTCTGTGTGTATCCATTGAACAGAAGAAAAACATTGACATTAAACTTTAATAGGGAGAGCTGAGTGTGAAATGCAGTAGCAATAATTAACATTATACCCAGTATAACAAGTTCAGCCTCTATTCATACCCAATAAGGCCAGTTTGTGCAGCAGTATTTACATTATGCAACCAAAGACAGACATGAAATATACTGTATATACACAACACGTATATAAAATGCACTTTTTGATGTCTTTTGTACATAAATGTGTGTCCCCGGTGTGTAAGGAGACTCACAAAGTGACAGAAAATACAACCCTCTCTCTTTTCCTCCTTACCCACATCTCTAAAAACGGGGATACAAATGAGCTGATCCAGATTTGATGTCGATATGACGTAATAACTGAAATCTGGGCTGGCTTTACATTGAACTCCTGGCAACGTCCTGCACACGTGACACGTCCCAACATATCGTCCGCAATATACAGTCGGCGAGCTGAATCCCCTCTGCAGCACCTCTGTGTGTCTGTGTATTCAGCAGGATGTCAGCAGGAGGGACTTAGAGTTGTTTTATATATAATGCATATAATGTCACTGATCTGTTTCAGAAATAATGCTTGATGTGGTTTAGAACATAATATGGCGTTTAATCATGGCAGCGTTTAACTGAGTTTCTCCATTAGAAACGTATCTCTTCAGAGAGACAACTGCATGATGCTCCAATGGGGCGTGGCCAGCTTCAGCTCAGCTCAAATTTAAAGCGACAATCACAGAATCAGCACTTCAGGAACAGGGCTGAAATAGAGGGGTATGAGGCATGCTACAATGGGTGATCTGTTTGGTATTTTCAGTAAAACACGTCACAGACAAGTTTTGTATAGATATTGCCCTACAAAATATTGTTGAAATATAGCATAATAGGAGACCTATAATGTAAAATGATGGCCAGCACTCATTTTCGTATTTCAATGAATGGTTAACTCCTGAACGTGACATCAGTCTATGGAGCCAACAATGTTTTTTTTTTGGCAAGCTGTTTTACATTTTGATGCTATTAAACCACAGTTTAGACTAGTCCCTCTTCTGTCAGTCCCTCCATTAGTGTCTCTTCCCCTGTCTCTGTTTTGTATGTAGAGTGACGGGACATTCCCAGTGACAGACATTGATCCATTTAGAGAATAGATTGGGACCGTGTGTCAGACTCCCGAGATCAAAAGCACCATTTGTTCCAATATCTGCTGTCTGGACAGTCTTTTGTTTGGGTTTGCCTGCTACTGGAGATGTCTTGTCTGTCTTTATGACGTGTTCTGGAGTTTATTTAGTCCTCTTCACTTTGAAAATAAATTTTATTTTTTTATGACATGTTATATCATTAGTGGTTATAATAGGATGTGACATGTGAGGGCTTCTTGGCAGTGTCAGGGCTGTGTGTAGTGCAGAAAGTGTAATAACATCATCAGCCACCAGATGGTGTCAGTGCTCCACTCAGGACAGGTGTTGCTACTGGACAAAAGCAGATGTGGAAATCTCTAATTGATCATTTAACAAAAAGTAGACTCGAGTAGCTTTACACAGGACAGGAGTGGAAGATACATGTTTAATATTTAATGCAGTTATTATCTGTGTGTGTGTGTGTTCATTCATTTGTTTGTGCACAGAGGATCATTCTTGTGCAACAGCTCCAGTCATCCTGCACCTCTGGGTGGCTTGGAAATTCTGCATAAATGTATGCTGGGGTTTTGAGGAATAGGGATATGAAGCAGCTGTTTAAAAGCTTTGTACAGTAATTGCTGGTGTGTGTGTGTGTGTGTGTGTGTGTGTGTGTGTGTGTGTGTGTGTGTGTGTGTGTGTGTGTGTGTGTGTGTGTGTGTGTGTGTGTGTGTGGTGTATGGTGTCATCACTTGGGCTGTGTTGTGGTAGACTCTCGGCTCCACACACCAGGCAAGTCTGTTATTACTCAAGCCATCGCTCATACACACTGTTAGCTTGTAGAGTTTGTGGTTCCCCTTTCACCCCCGCTCTCTCTCCCCCCCCCTTAAAGTCTTCCTCTGTGATTCCCAGTGTGGTCCCTAGCTCTGGTTTGGCCATGAGATCTGTCTCCTGTGTTTTGGAATGTGTCGGTGCTTCCAGCCAATCCGCTCTCAGGAGGGATAGTAATGAGTTCTCTGACCAGCGTGACCCAGCCCAGCAGCCAATCACACAGGACTCTGTTTAGATACGTTTTCAACAGGGAGCTAACACATACCAGACCAGGTTTTTGAATTGTCCTGTCAGCATTGTGTGTGTATGAGTGCGTGTGTACAGGGTGCATGTGTAAACCAGCTGCTGGTCTTGTCCAGCCACACCCACACAGATAGCTGCCAGGAGCTTCTTTGACCTGATATTAAAACATATATGACACATCCCCCCCTCCCCCCCAGGATCTATTCCCACCAAACACACCAACACTCAATATGAGACGTACTTTTATTAACCGTTCTTCTTATCGTGTGTGTGTGTGTGTGTGTGTGTGTGTGTGTGTGTGTGTGTGTGTGTGTGTGTGTGTGTGTGTGTGTGTGTGTGTGTGTGTGTGTGTGTGTGTGTGTGTGTGTGTGTGTGTGTGTGTGTGTGATCCTATGTAGTAACTGCCAACAGTCGGAGGAGGACAACAGGCTAAGCCACATCTCTAACCAGTTTGAGAGCTTCCCTATCTCTGCTAACACAGACTGGGTTGCTCGGCACACACACACACACACACACACACACACACACACACACACACACACACACATACACACACACACACACACACACACACACACACACACACACACACACACACTGACTGAAAGTGAGGAATAAACACACAGGCTTATGCACACCGTTCATGTACTCTTTTCTTTTACTCACACACTCATGCAAACACACACATACTGTACATGCACATACAAACTTTCACACACACATCCACACACACATTCCCTCTCCCAGTGTGGCTAAACTAGATTAGTGTGTATAAAGGCTCATAATCCCTGCTGCCTCCCCAGCAGGCAGAGAGGAGCCTGTCCTCCAAATTAGGTTGGCCTCTCTGGGTGATGAGTGGCTGCCAGCAAGGGTCTGCTTTATGCTTTATTTGTGTGTGTGTGTGTGTGTGTGTGTGTGTGTGTGTGTGTGTGTGTGTGTGTGTGTGTGTGTGTGTGTGTGTGTGTGTGTGTGTGTGTGTGTGTGTGTGTGTGTGTGTGTGTGTGTGTGTGTGTGTGTGTGTGTGTGTGTGTGTGTGTGTGTGTGTGTGTATTTTAGCATTTGTGCATGAGCTGTGAAGCACACATCTCCAGCTGCTGTGTCACTTTTCAGCACGTAGACATTCAGCCAGAGAGAGGACACAGGGAAATGGCACTGAGAAACCTGTGGCTCGGTGTTTGGTTTCCTACGGTACGTTTATCTTGGTAAATATCGCAAGGCAAAAGCTGGCTGTAAAAAAGATAAACAGAAGTAATCGAAACTTATGAAGAATTGCTTGTCAAAGGGTACTATTTCCTGCTCCGTCTTCTATTTGGTGTCTTTAGATGACAAACATTACCATACTTGTTTAATTGTTAATACCTGGTCAATGGAAAAAAATGGAATTCCCAATAACATTTTAAAGAAGTGAGAATAAGCTGTAACACATTCTTGTAAAACAATGTTGTTTCTGCATCTGAGGGCCCCTCCCCTCTTTTTTTGGTGAGGGCATGCTATCTTGGCTAACATATTGTTGTATTTCACTCATCGAGGTTTTCTGTAACTGTTCAAGTCTGTTCACAGCTTCTGATCCACTCACAGGTCCTTAAACACTGCAGAGCCCAGACCGTGTTCCTGTTAGTGTTTACTTCCTATCTGTCTTCTTCTGGTAATTTATCTGACGTCCAGCACTCTGCCTTTTAACCTCTTTTCCTTTCTCTTTCTTGATCCTCCTTAACAACGGTCAATAAGTCTTTGACAGTGGTCTGTACTGCTGGATTAACAACGTGTCACATGCTCTGAATTGACCAATCAGAATCGAGTATTCAACTATGCCATGTAATAATACTGTATGACTGATGGCTGGGCTCTGGGTATACTGTATGACACACACAGTTCACCTTCTATGTAAATATAACTCTGGAAGCATTAGCAACGGTGATTCCCTTTCTTGTTGCCATTCTTGACACAATTGTGTGTGTGTGTGTGTGTGTGTGTGTGTGTGTGTGTGTGTGTGTGTGTGTGTGTGTGTGTGTGTGTGTGTGTGTGTGTGTGTGTGTGTGTGTTCAAGGTTCAAGGGTTTTTATTATCAGATGCACAACAGCTACAGTGTAGTGATGGCATTGAGAATCTTAGATCCCTCTAACAATGCAGCATATATAAAAGGACAATAATCAAATAAAGGTAATAAAATAAAACTAAAAAATAGTGCAAAATGAAGCAGAGTAGTTTAAACTAGACTAAAGTAGTGCAGGTATTTTAGTCTAGAAGTAGTGCAGATGTATACATGTCAGAAAAATAAATAAACACTAAGCTAAAATATGCATGGAATGTTGAGAGTGATTAGGTAAGGCAGGATTTTATGTAAACAGAGTGAAATATGTCCATAGAATCCTGCCTTACTTGTGTGTGTGTGAGAGTGTGTATTCTTTGTGTCTGCTATTTGAGTGTTTGGTTTATTTCCTGGTTCATCTCTCAGTGCCCCCCCCCCAGCATCACATTTGATTAGTGTCAGCAACACATTCCTCTGGACTTGCTAAATGAGGCAAAGCTAATTCTTAAGCTCATCCATTAATGATAAGGTATAAATTATCCTGATTATTTTAATTTTTTAACTACCCTTGCGCACAATTGGCTTATCCGGTCCCAGTCTTTTATGATGTTGTGGATTTTGTCCTTCTGCTACCCTCTGTGGTGCTTATCATCATGATTCAGCAGGCTGACTGCTATACCAGGGCATTATTAGCTGTGGGGCAGCACTCTTTGGGGTCTTTAGTGTGCTAATAGTGAAGGGCCCATAGGGAAGCACAGTAATTGGTCTTTATTTATGCTGAGTGAAGGCTATGATTAACTAATATCACCCCTGAGTGTATCCACGCGCACGCATTAACACCAGGCGGCACACACACCCAGTCATGCACAGATCCCATATATAGCGTGTGTATGGTAGTTTTGAGAGTGAGTGGAGAATTTAGTATTGAGCTAATCCCTGATGGCACACTGAAAGCCCTGTAAAGCTACTGACAGGCAGTAAGAAAATACATATTGTAGTTCACTTACAGTATCACTGTATCCTTCTAATGGAGGGTTGATGTTACCAATACAGTGTTTCACTGAATTTTAATAAACCACACGTGAAGGGACAACAGTGTGTCAGATATGCAAAGTGTGTTTACTAGCATGCAGGTTATACTTATTTAGCCACTGCAGAATGCTATTAAACTGCCAAAGGGCCCATAGCATGACAGTTAAACAAGCAAGAGTGTGTTTGGCACGTGTTTGTGTCTTTCTCCGCCACTGCTAATGAGCTGAGGGCAATAAGGCCAAGTTTTGTCTTTCGTGGAGACAGACGGCGAGCGGGGAAAGTGGTGCGTGTTCGGCTTCAGCCTACTAGACTTACACACATGAAGGCAGAAGCTTCATTCAGGCTCTGTTGTTCTGTCTCTGTATGCATGGCAGACCCGTGTGTGTGTGTTTGTGTGTGTCGAATCCCCATAGCGTCGGTGTTCTCATGTGTTTACTCCTCGTGTAGAAACTGAACACCGGGCTGTAATCAGAGCTGCAGTGAGAGGATCACAACAACAGTGTTCCCTCATTATGGCTCCAGCAGATCACCTTTACTTCTCGTGTGTGTGATTATGGTTCCACGCCTGGTAGCTTCACATACAGCAGGGGTACACAGTGATCTATCTGTATCTGGGTGTGTGTTTTCACTATTCAAAAATAGTTTATTTTGTCTCAAAAGGGACTGTGTTGCTACGAGAGGCTCGTCACTGACATATCAAATACCAAGCCTAATGCGTACTTAAATATAGACATCCTCACAATTCATCCTTTGGAATGTGTGCGTTACAGTAAACACCAACAAGTGATCTATAATGATCATATTCAAATGTATGCTTGCAAACATGGGAATGTGTAAATGAAAATAGTAGCGCTTTTAGAAGAGATTGCGCCGTGAGAAAGAGAAATATTATCAACAAAATATTCTACCAGCTTCATTTACAGAAGGACTACAGAGGTCTGCTGCAGCTTTGGGAGACATTTTAATTGATAATGCAAACCCTATCATTCAAGAATTGACTTATATTTTGTAAGAATTTTAAACCATCCCATTTCTGTCAGATTCTGGAAAAGGCTGTTTAAATATGTTTGATATGTGGTCCTCTAATTTGTTTTTAATCTGCATTAGTATTACTTCAAATAGCATGTTTACAAGTCAACAAACTATTATTCAGTTTAACTCCAAAGTTCAGAGAGCATCCCAGAAAGCTTCCCCAGCTGAAGTGCATCCTCCCCCCAGTATGTTGCTGCTGTTCTCCGTGTGTGAGGAACATCAGCTTCCTCCTAGCAGATCCCCATGATTGAATTAGGATGACCTGGACCTCCTCTCCCCTTCTCTTTCTTCTCCTCTCTTTCTCTAGGTTTTATATTATTGCATTACCTCCGCCTCCCTAACCCTCCCTCCCTGCTTTATGTGGCCCAGTAATGAGACAGTGACAGATTACCCTAAACCCTACTCTCTCTCTATCTCCCCCCCGCTCACTCTGAGAAAGCGACATGCAGCTTCAGTGTGTAAGTGCACCGTGTGCGTGTGTGTTACGTATGACGCGTGTAAGTTGTGAGCTCAGGTGGCGGGGCTGTGATGTGGTTCATGCGGTACAGATTCTGTTTCTAATCCCATGTTGGGCATTTAGTGCCAATTTGTAAGAGAGCTGGCAGGTAGAGGGAGACCAGAATTAAACACCAGTCGGCCCAGTAATATAGGGTAACCCAGGATATGATACCATCACAACATTTAGAGCATGATAATGATGCTAACAGCTTATCGTCGTGGGTACAACGGCCACGGCGTGCATCAGACTGCACCCCTATTGGAAAAAACGTTCATTATAATGGGGATGATTTCCTATTGGCCCATCTCCACGACCAGCTGTGGATATAATAATAATAATAATAATAATAATAATAATAATAATAATAATAATAATAATAATAATAATAATAATAATAATAATACATGTTGTAAACAGCGCTTTTCGTGGTGCTCAAACCGCTTTACAAGCAAGTACAGAAAAAGAGCAACGAAAGTAAAAAGTGCTAAGCTAGTTGAAATAGGGGGAGGGGTTAGAGGAGTTGAAGGCCAGAATGATGTGAGTTTAGGTAGACCGACGTGACTCGGGAGGGAGTTCCAGAGTGAGGGGGGGCTGCAGCGAAAGCCCTGGCCCAGGTCTGGAGCTTGGTTCTGATGGGCTGCAGCAGGTTAGCTTCAGCAGACCTGAGGTGACGGGTGGGGGTGTGTCGATGTGGTTGCTATAACATGTTACTGAAATAAAAGTACTGTATGTACGTGCCTAACTGTAAAGCACCTTGGATGAAAGCTCTATATAAATGAGCTCATTTACTATTAAAACCTCAAACTTGTTCATAAGTACAGCACTTGAGTAGATGTGCGTAGTTGACTTCCCGCCTTCGCGTATAATACATCTCGTTAACAACTGCTCAGCAAATGAGGAGGGAAATATACTCCTGAAGTGGCAATATAATGTTTCATAAAACTGGGCTCCACCTTTAACGACTCACCCACTATACATTAAAAGTAATGTTCACTTCTCCCTGAAAGTTTCCTTGTGTCTTCTGTTTCTACCCACATTTTAGTTTCACCTCAGTTTGTTGATGTTCCTCAGTGTTGGAGTGTGTATGCACCGTGTGTGAGTGATAGTGTGTTGATGTGCTGGACTTTGTGTTTGAGAACAGCTTCAGTAATCCTATTGACAAAGATGCAGCTTTGCTTCAGCTCAACAGCAGCTGTCTAGTTTGGAGCAGAGGGGTCCAGTAGCAGCGGGGGGGTGGGGTCGTCTTGGTGTTGCCTCCACTCTTGTTGACCCTCGTCGCTGTCATTAAAGGCTTTCATGCATTTCTTCCCCTCTGAGCATCTCATTTACTTCATATTGGTTTGAAAATGCTTGCATGGCAGTTAGTCACCCCATTTATACGTTTGAAGTGTTTTAATATGCGGTTAACGCATAAACACTCTTACCCCCGACCCCCAGTTCTGGTCTTGCAGTGGTCTGCTCCGCCCCTGGCTCAGTGCTGTCTCTATGTCTCAGAGCACACACTCATTGTCTAATCTTCCTCTATGTTTAATTTACAGCCTTCACTGCTGCTGCCATATGCTCCCTTTGTCTCCTAATAAAACACACACACACACACACACACACACACACACACACACACACACACACACACACACACACACACACACACACACACACACACACACACACACACACACACACACACAAACACATACACACCCTGCTCTGTATAGCATTGCCTAAATCTTCAGCGATAGGCAAAAAAAGCAAAATAAACAAACATGCCAAAGAAAGAATGCACCCACCCCTCTTCAGCAACCTTCTTCTCAACCTCCCCACACGATTGTGTTGACACAGACTGAGGTGTGCCTAATTTTGTCTCAGTGTGTGTGTGTGTGTGTGTGTGTGTGTGTGTGCTTGTGTGATGTCTGCTGTCCGGCTGTTGAGGCAGCCTTGCTATGACCAGAAAGACTGACCTGTTTGAGGTGAGAGACCTGTTCACCAGCTGGTTTGCTTAACTTTTTTCCATCACAGCTCCATCTTCTTCTCTCTTCCTGTCGGGGCACTTGTTGCTTTGGATGCTATTCTTTTCTTCTTTCTCTTTTTCTCAATATTTTGCACCGCAGCAGCCAAATCCTCTCTCTCTGGTGTTTGTTGTATATCTGCACACTGGCTGATGCAAAGCAGTGCTTGCAGAGTGTGTGCTCAGCCAGGGGCAGCTAATGTAGTGTCACTGTGAAATATAAATGGGCCGGGGGCATCGGTGCTGTGGATGATGAGCACTCCCAGGCCTTTTTATACATTGCTGCTGTGTGAAGAGCCCCTATCCGTATTCATTTCCATGGCTCTGTAGTCCTGCTATTGACTTAAAGTGCAGCGATGCAACCACCTACTCCAGTACTTTTGTGAAATATAATGAGCTACAGAGACAGGAATTTAAATACAGTGGAGTGGCGAGGGCAAGAGATGAGAGAGGGTAATACAAGTGGAGCGAGAGAGTGTGTTTCCTGTTTGCTTTGCTCAGGAGGAGAGTGAATCGCTGCGTTGTTCTCCGCTCAATTTATCCCAGCCACTGCCGTTTTTTCATCCTCTGTAGCCCTCTCTCTTTCACAAGCTACTTCCCTTGCTCTCCTGGCCAGAAACACATGCTTTGAAATGACGTATTCACACAGCCAGACACTTTGAGCAAGGGTGTATGTGAGAGAGACACACAGAAAGAGAGTTTGTGGTTAGCCGGGCTTTCTCTCTGGCTCCAGAGGCCCTGGCCAAGTCAGCGGTGAGGTTTGGCTCACTTCTCGCACCACTGCTCACACACTCTTGCACACATACAGACACGCACAAAGTCTCTCTTTCTTTGTCCCTTATACCTCTCTCTCTTCCACTGACCTGTCCACATTTGCTTTACGTACAGGAGGCTAACGCACACCCTTTTTCCCTTCCTGCCACCCAGGAAGTCCTTCACATCTCGATTTAACGGGCTGATCGCGTCCCAGGATAAACCCTCATTTGTTCTGCAGTGAGATTCTCCCCTTACATTGCATCTACAGAACCTCATCTCCTTCTCTCTCTTTATGTATTTCCCAATGCTTCTC
Source organism: Eleginops maclovinus (assembly GCF_036324505.1). Taxonomy (NCBI): domain Eukaryota; kingdom Metazoa; phylum Chordata; class Actinopteri; order Perciformes; family Eleginopidae; genus Eleginops; species Eleginops maclovinus. The sequence goes on from NC_086352.1 coordinate 15,176,543, forward strand.
TTTCTCACTTAACACACACACATTCACCCAGGCACAACACAACAAAAAAAAAAGGCAGGAAGAGTTCTTTCCAGTGCTTAACGAGACAAAGAGTCATTGATTTAGCAGGGAGCACAAGGAGTTAGGAGCGATCGATCTTGTTAAGCCCGCGGACATGCTCTGGACTGGAAGAAAGGGAAAAAGGAATGGTTGGAGCGAGGACACGGAGAATAAGAGAGATACACAGAGAGAGGGAAGGAGCATGAGGTGAGGTGTGTGATTTAGCTTCTTAATATGAACACTGGGCAGTTACTAATGTGTCCTTAAAATACATCTCACACCTCAACAGATCCAGATGGGGATCACTACCAGGTGGGCTGAAATAGAGAAAGAGTGGGGAAGGGGGTGGGGGGAATGATAGAGTAGAGAGAGAGAGAGGGATGATGGGTAGGGGTGAGAAGGATTGAGATGGAGGCTGCGCAGCGATGCATGAAGTCTTGTGGAGGTTATGTCTGTGCGGCTGTGTGTGGTGGGGCATTTTATGGCGAGGCTGAGGTCTGCCTCTTGGGGCTTGCATGTGAGCCAGCTGTGTGCATGTAAGTGTGTAAGAGTGTGTCTCTGTGTGTGTGTGTTTGTGTGCTGACTGTACTTCTAACCACACCACCCTTTTAAGGAAAGATCTAGCAACAACCGTGATCCTGAGTAGATCGCTTAGACTCCTGTTTGAGGATCAACGTGCCACGCTACATGTGTTCATGCTATCTGAGCTGAAATATCGAAGGGCCTTGGTGTGTCTTCCGCAAACAGCGCTGCTTCAAACTGTAATAGAGTGGTATGACGTATTTTTGTAGGCCGTCCCGGAAGTAAGTTGCGCATGGGTTCCCTCGACAAAAAAGCAATGCGATTTCTCCATAGGATTTTGGAATATTGTAAAAAATATGATCTGTAGAAAACAAACCTGTCTGATAAATGCACGTTTTGTTCAGCTGGATAATCTCCACATGTCTACCCTACTTTTCTCATTATCGAGTCATAAATCTAATCGCCAGAAGCGAGGTAGGATCTCTATCACGTAGGCAGCTCTTTTACCTTGAGTTGCAACAATCTCAAGGTAAACAAAAACGCTGTTCATGGGAATGTTCACAGCAGAGTTATAATTTTGCTTTTGTTGCAAATGTGGACCGAGGTACAAACTCTGTGTCAGAGGACCGTGTGTTTTTTTTATCAAGGCCTCTGCTTTAGCATCCTCACCGCATCGCTGGACTGATCCCTCTCCAATAAATGAGTGGGCTGTGTGTCGGTCCAAACGCCTCACAGTCTACAGTCCTTTCAGTTTTGGATTGAAGGTTGGAATTCCAGAGCTGAGTCTGAAAGAGTGAGGAACGTTCTTCGTATTGTCTGGATACATCTTTAGAAAGTGACAGAAATTGATATTCATTTTTTGATTTATCAACAATCTTTTCCTTTTTAAATATTTCCAAACTAAGTTTCACAAATCCAATGTTAAATTAACCAATTTGTGAAGTTTAAAGGACCTCATCTTTAAGTGGAGGTGCTACAAACCCCTTCTAGACCCCCCTTTTCTGCTCTCATATGCGAATCAGATCATCATTGGGAAATAGGGAATCAATTTCCCCTATTGAAATAAAAACAGTGAACCAAAACTGAGTTGATGTCTTTTTTACATTTCTTTTTTTTCATACCCCCTCTCTCTTTCTCAGGCTCTCTGTTGTCATTTCCCACTGCTGCTTGTCATCAAGTGACAGCAAGAGCACGAGTCATTGTTGAGCTGAGCCTTTAAAGGAAGCTGCTTTTTTTATGGGCAGACATAAAAACACATGAAGCCGGCGCCGTTTAAAAAAACATCACACTTCCCAAGGCAGCCTGCAGAGAACACAGAGAGGAGGGATGTGAGGGTGGAGGAGGCTTGAGAGTGGAGGAGGATGCTACGGAGTAGCAGAGAATCAAACAGAAACAAAGCAGATCACTGTTGTCTCTTTTCTTTCTTCTGTTATACATCTACCATCCCTTCTGTAAATAAGAGCACAAAGACATCCATTTCTCGCATGTTTGGCTTAACCATGACATTAATTTCATAAATCACACTGATACCACAAACTCTATTTATGTACCAAGTAAGTGAAGATAATGTGTGCAAATCAAGATGAAGTGTCTAAATCGGTTAATGTCCAAATCTGTGGACATGTAGTGCTGTAGGGAGTTTCTGTGAGCCTTATCCACTGACTTCTTAAACCCTCTGATGAATATCTGCAGACAGATGCAGACAGATGGTACCAGGCCAGAGGACTGCAGCAGTTTGAGTGAAATATGTTATCCCTTATTGTGGCTTGGCTCTGCACTCCAGAAGCGGTTTGACTCGATGATTAGCTGTAGCATGCTGCACCTCCATGGAGTCTGGCAGGCAGGGAGGCCGACGGAGACAGAGTTCTGCCCAGGCCACCCTGCCCACCCCCGCCTGGCCTGAGGTTTGGAAAGCTGCCCCTTCTCACCATGAAGGACTGGTACTGGCACTGCAGCCAACGTGTGCTTGAGTTTGTATAACATCGATCGATAGTACTTTATTGATTCCAATTTGGGAAATCTATGCGTTGCAGCAACATGAAAAGACAAGGCATTTTACACAGTCAACTTAAAAGACTAGAATAAAACAATTCAAAATATCAATCTCAATAGAAATAAAATAGCATTAAAAATGTAGAAAATATACATGTCAGAATAAAAATGTACACAAAATAAAAAACAAAATATAAAGCACGATATTATATATACTATCTTATCATCTATCTATGAGACAAACACAGTATGCTATACCTTATGAACACTCCGCCACATGTAGTCCTGCATTCCCCCAACGCTGTGGGACTTGGATGGATGTTCAAGAGTAAAAAAGCATCACAATCAGTCACAGATATGATACTTTATATTTTATTAAATTATTCACAAAGCATACATAACAAAATAAACACATCTAGGTACTTAAATTAACTACAGAACAGTTGTTAAATCCAAAATGACATAATAATAATAATAATAATAATAATAATAATAGTCGTAATCCTCGAGATGTCATACTTTTGAATCCTTCTTTCTTGTTGAAACCTGGAACAAACTCGTTTTAATTTCCAACTCCCAGATTTTCACTTTTAATTGTGGAGATGTGACACTAAGGTTGTCCATATTTTGCCTCTACATGTACAGAAATGAAGAGCAGTGGTGGTTGATCCAAGTATTTTATTAATTTTTGTTCCCAATTAAATATTGAAAGATGTTTTTGTTATTACATTTTGAATTAACCATTGATATGTTAGCATGTGACTGATTAAAGGGTGGCATCAATCTTGATACAATGTAGCCTATGTTTTAAAGATGAAATGTGTACTTTTTTTAAGAGCAGAAACCCAACGATCCGTACAGGACTCGGGTACGTCTATAATGCAAAAGCCATTCTACATTTACTCTCGCATCCTGTCTCCCAATATGCTCACAACCAACAGACCAAACGAACCAACATTTCATTTAGTTTGAATGATTGACTGACAAGTGATGATGGTTCTTGTTTTATACATGGAAACTGTGATGATGGGATGTCGTTGGTTATCATTGCAATTGGCGGCTCGACACGTTGATGAGTGTTTAAGCGTTAACATGCATGGATGCATAGCGTTTGCACACACACACACACACACACACACACACACACACACAAACCTCTCACAGCTGTTAAATGTAACACATACACACACACACACGATAAATCCATCATGGTCTCTGTGTCCCATTCTACCAGCTGCTCACTGCACTGATTCTACGTCTGTCTTGTTGCTAGGATACATACACACTCAGGGAGTAGCTCACCCCTTGTCATACACAGTCTGTTTGTGCCCATACGCTGCCAAGGTGTCACAAAGTGTACTCACACACACACACACACACACACACACACACACACACACACACACACACACACACAGACTTCATGTGACCCTGTATAAAGCACCCTGGATCTGCTGATGTCTCCTACAGTGGCACGGTTGTTGTTTTTTCAACTGAGGCTCATCCTTAACATGTGAAATGTAGTTTTAATTAACAGGCCTTCATAGCAGTGCCCTAACGAGTGTGAAACCATTTGAATTCATGTGAAATGTTGGCAGTGATTGGCTTCTCCCTCTTGTTTAGTCCCTGGACGTTGCTAGAACCATTAGAGGGCGCTAGTTGTCTGTCTACCTCCACGCTGAGCTGGTGTAGCATCACTTCCTCCTGATCAGTGAGGATACCTCCACAGTGGCTCCCTCCTCTCTGCTTGGCTCCCTCTCTCTTGCCTTTTCATCTCTTCCTAAGCCTGCCTTTCCTTTCTCATCCCCCACCTCATCTTTTCCTCCCTGCCTCTCTTTCGCTTCCTTCCCTACCTTTTTCTTTTCATCTGCGACCTGCAAATCTCCTTACCTCCTACATCATCTCCTTCTCACTTCTCTACCTGCCTCTGTTCCAGTCCCTTACATCCCTGCCAATTTGCCTCCTTCTCTTCCATTCCTCTCTCAGTTTCGCCCTCCCATCTCGCCTTCCCGCAGCAACAGCAGATGAGATTTCCCTTCACAGAGCCTCCCTCCCTTCATGTCTTCCTCCCTCCCTCCTTTCTCGCTCCATGCATTCATAACTCGTGCCCCTCAGGGCTTTGTTCTGCCTTAATCAGGAGCTTAAATGTTGCATTCTCACCCAGACAATGCCTGCCATTCAGTCTGGGCCTGTGCAAATAGGTGTGCCCTGTAAGTGCGCCAGCGGGCATGCTCTGCCAGCCTCGCTGCGGTAGTCGTGATCAGCCAGAGCCCCGAGCTACAGGAGGCACTGCTCCACACGCACACACTCACATACACGCACACAGACTCGCAGCAGAAGGAGGTGGAAGAGCAGAAACCTACTGAAGGCTGCCTTTGAAGCGCTGCCACACAAAGGCATGGATGGCCAAAGCCACACTCGGGCACAAATGCTCTTCTTCAAATGGAGTGCAGGGAAGGGATTCTTTTCATAATCAGCCATTTGCATCGTGTCCTTACTTGGCCATTTCCTTTCCGGGTTTGCTCTGCTTCTGGCTTGCGGTCTTGACTTGTGTGTATTTCTTTGTGGGAAACAGCCCTGCGTTGTGTTTGGTGGTGAAACAGCAGAATAGGGAGGGTTATGTGTGCAGTGACTTCGGTGGAGCAGCAGCCTGTTTCTTGGCCACCTGGCATGCTCTTTCTAGGAGGCACTGTAGGCCTCCACCTAGCTGGATGATGCCCGCTGTCAGACTGGTGTGTCAAATCCAGGAAAGCCAGCTTCCTCCCAACGCCGACCATCTGTCTGCATCCGCTATGGCGCTCCACCTGCAGATAGAAGAGAGGAATAGGGAGAGAATTATAATGTATGTTGGAAAGAGGGAAGCCTGCATACACACACAGTTGTGCACATGCACCTACTATCAACTGTATGTTCATGTCAACGTACAAAGAGAGGGCCAGAGGGAGGGAGAAGATAAAATAGAAACGTGGGGGACAGACGTACAAACGTGCGGTTGTCAGACAGAATGTGAGCCCGCACTCGCCCATGCTATCTATCCTGCTCAGATGGCCATTTGGGCTTGTTAATCTATCGCCTGGTAACAGAGAACAGCCTATCACCAACAGCCACACCCCTCTGCACATGCTCATAGAGAGGGGGCTCATTTGGATCTTTGAAGGGGGGAACGCGCACATGCACACACATCAAAAAAAGTCCCCACAAATCCTGGCCTGTCATTGCTCTCCATTGTTTGGCTGCGGTTGCTTTCTCCTGGTGTGACTGCCAGCAGATGGCTAGCACTGAGCTGTCAGAGTCAGCCTGGGGCCCACACACAGACACATACACACACATACACACACACACACACACACACACGTAAACACTCGCTCATACAAAGAGTGTCTTATTGCACAGCGACCATATGCACAGTGTCCACTGAGCGGCTCTAGTGTTGGCTCTATCGCTCCTCAAGGTCTGCTTATACTTCACTTTCAAAAACAGTGTGTGTCACACTCTTTTATCTCCTGGTGTTTTTCCACACACAGGCCCCGGGAGTTGCTCAGCTACAGGTGACCCCTTGTGACCCCTCTCACTGTAATGACTGTGTAATCTCATAAAAGGGCCACTGCATTAGCATGTGTAAAGGCCATTGTGTGTGTGTGTGTGTGTGTGTGTGTGTGTGTGTGTGTGTGTGTGTGTGTGTGTGTGTGTGTGTGTGTGTGTGTGTGTGTGTGTGTGTGTGTGTGTGTGTGTGTGTGTGTGTGTGTGTGTGTGTGTGTGTGTGTGTGTGTGTGTGCATAAGTGACTGTTTTGAATCTTGCCTGTGCTGCCATCCTTTGCATCTTTGAGTGTCTAAGTGTTTCTGTGTGTGTGTGTGTGTTTCATAGTGATTGGATGTGTGCAGAAGCAGGTGTCAGACCTAATGGAGTGTGTCTGCACAGTGTAGAAGCAGCTGCCGTGGCCCCGAGGTCGTTCGGGGTCGCCCAGATGTCAAAGGTCAGGGTCGGGGTGAGGAGTCAGCTGTAGCTACATGACATTCCTCCACTCACCAATCATAGCTCTGATGAATGGCTGCAGAGTGGCATCTGCTAGACAGGAGGCCATGTGTGTGTGGCAGATACAGGGAGGAGAGACAGACAAGAAGAGAGGGGAAGGAAAGGGGAGGGAGGATGAGGGGGGGAGGTCTATACATTGCAACTTATCTCACACACACACACACACACACACACACACACACACACACACACACACACACAATCAGGCAGGGTGAGTATTGACTGCAGAGGGCTGTGATCCTTAAGGAGCCGTACATCAAAGAAGACAAGTGCAGCAACACAGGCTTTTGTTAGTGTCTGAAACTCCACACAGTAAACACACACACACATACACACACACACACACACACACACACACACACACACACCCTAACCCACACACACACACATAGTTTGTTGTGTCTGCAGAAAGCTGGGACTAATGACAGGCTTTGTGTTGTGTGTGCTCACTCAGCTGCCCCCTGGACACACTTTACCCACCCAGCAGAAAACATCCCCTTTGTGCTCCCTCTCTCTCCCTCCCTGTCTCTCTTTCCTTCTATCTATGGATCTCTCTATCTTGTTCTTGCTGTCTCCCCACCTCCCCCTCTGTAGGATAGAGTTGTTTTGCTGTGCTCGGCTCTATATATTACCTGCTGTACTGTAGTGTGTATATTTTCCCGGGGCCTAACGACGGATATATGAGTGCAGCATGGTTTTCTGGCTGACACCAGCCTTTTACACTTACCAGTAAATAGAGCAATAAAGATGGACATAAAAAAGGACATTTTGATAAATGTTTAAGATGTTTGTGTTAACACTGCAGCCATGTGCTAAATTATTGAAAATAAAATGTGATTTTTACAGCTCTTTATACTTTGACTTGGCAAAAGTATGAGAGGAAAGCATATTTAGTAACACCCAAATAATGTTGGTTCCTACTTTCTTCAGGATTTCACCTGTAAAATGAATAGATTTTCAAAATATTTTTTCCTTTAAGATAAGATAAGTACTTTATTGATCCCAATTTAGGATTTTTTTTGCATTGCAGCAGCATAAAAAGACAAGGCATTGTACACAGTCAAATTAAATCAGAATCAGAATCAGAATGCCTTTATTCGTCCCATAGAGGGGAACTTTTCATTTGTACAGCATCATTTGTTTATTTCCCTTTTTAGAATATACAGCTCCGGAAAAAATAAAGAGACCACTCTAAAATGTTCTTAAATCTTTATCTCTACATGTATGGCAGCCATTCCAGTGTTTGTTGAATTTCAACACAGATAAAAAAATGTCAATAGTTTATAGAATATAATAAAACAAAAGGCATACCTATAAATAATAACACAAGAGAAAATAATAATGCTGAAGTGGTCTCTTAATTTTTTGCGGGGCTGTACATACTCCCCTTGAGGGTTCAGTGATATTTATTCATCCCATGCTTTTATGCATTATAACTATGTGCCGTTCCTAGTTAAGGAATAAGCTTAAAGACTTTGTTGGAAGTCTCTTTGTCTCTTTCATACATACAAAACTGTTGTCTGCCACAGTAATTAAAGGGAAGGTGGCCCACACCATTCCTTCTGTGCCACAACTTGTGCTTGTGTTGGAGAGAAATCTCTTTACTTCTGCACATCAAGGTGTCCATTCATGTCTGCTAAATTAGGCATTTATGTATATCTGGAAACAAAGAGTGTCAGTAGTGCAGATGCACACTAAGTACACACACATGCCACTGTTTTCTTCGCCCGTCCTTCCCTTTGATTTGTTAAACCGCAACGAGCAGCCTCTCTGTCTCCGTCAGTCTGTTTATCTGCCCATCCACTTATCCCTCCTCCTGATTTGTACCCCTCCATCTCTCCTCTGCCTCATATCTAAATGTCATCAAAGAGAGCCGAGTGCAGCAGAGATTTCTGTTCATAACGTCACAGGGCTGCCCAGAGGAGTGCTCTATATTGACCCGTGTCAGTCTATATAGCAGATATACTCGCTATACATGCTGTAGCCATAAGTAATAATTACACATGACACACATACTGTTATACTTAGGAACACTCCGGAAGCATGTCATGGATAAAATACATATCATGTATTACAGTAGGCTCACTTCTTTGACTTGAGAGACAAAAGGAAATGATTCATCCATTTTTTAACCCGCTAAATGTTTCATATGGTCATGACCTGAAGGCAATTGTAATTCCTATTGCAAGGTTGGCCAACTGGGTTAATTACAACTACTGCTAATAACAGTTCTAGTGCAATCTTTTTGTGGCAATCTTCTTTTTTTATGGCTCATAACCTTCTTCACTAACACATAAACGTAAAAGGATTTGGTACGGGACTGCTGCAGATGTACCTTTAGATTGTGTGTGTGTGTGTACATGTAGTTAGTGCTGCACTGAGAAGCAGACGGTCAAACGGTCAACTTGTTTTTGCTCTGACAGCCGGGCCGAGCAGGAAGAAACCAATCGATAGCACTTACCCTCTTCCTGTTAGCGTTCCCAACAGACTTGACCAGTGTGTGTGTGTCTACTGTACATGTGACTACCTGTCTGCACACACTTATCGTGTATAAAGCATTGTGTCTGAGGCTGAGTAAGATTGAGTGCATTTATGTATTTGAAACATTAGCCCAAGGACACACTGTGGTGCCATGGAGGAGCATTTCTCTTGATTTATTGACATCCATCTAGCTTTTTCTCACCCTGCAGCAAACTGCAGCTTTAACCTATCCAACTCACAACTCGAATAACTCTGGAATAGTATTCTGATAACCTTGGATAAAATTCTTAAGAGTGAAAAAGAGCCAGAAGTAAAAAACACTGCACATATCCATGCAGATGTGTTCAGCGGTACTGTGCTCTGCTCCTGTGTACTATGACCTGCCTAATGGGTGGGGGTACAGGGATCAATAAAGTTATTGAAGCACTTGTTCCCAGGCATCCTGTTCCCAGCAACAAACCAACCCAGGAACTGGACACATGTTTATTGTGATACATCAAAAGGTTCCCTTCTTCAGAGCGGAGCCCTCCATCAGGATGCACATGTTCTACAATCATAACATCACTGGCGTTTGAAGGACAGGACGATGACGAGCACTGAGGTCAGATCAGTAACCCGCTTCTGCCGACCTGCTGTCCCCCAGCATCCTGTGCTGCTGGAGCTTAGCTTTAGCTTGTGCGTGCTCCAGGCAGGTGTGGTCGGGCTGAACACGTACTGCTGATTCAGTCGGAATCTTATTAGCAACTCTTAATGTTTGCTGAGGCATTTATTTGGACAAGAGACTGAAGCTAATTCTGGGTGACTCCAAGGTCGTGTCCAGCATAATTTCATTACTATTCATTATTTCTTTTATATTATTGTTTTACACGTTTGAAATCAATCAAATCAAATCAAAATGGGACTAGTGTGTGTACGTGTGTGCACATTCTTACATATTCAGATATTAAATGATGCAGCTTTTAAATAAGACAAATCGTCTTATTCTCTTATGTTTCAGTAAACTTTTCCATCAACAAGTGTCAGCCTATATTGAAAAAATAACTGGCTAAATATGGCTGAAAGAAAAGTTCTGTTTGCATCTATTGGTGTTCATTGTGTATTTCCTGCTGCCCTCAGATCAGCCAGAGCGTTAGATATGTTTCTGTCCTTCTTCCTGTCCTTCTGACCTTGACTGACCGAAGCCTGACCTGTGTTTGGGCCCTGGGCCTCCTCATGGCTAATGTATAGGCTTGCGTGTGTGTGTGTTTGTGTTTGTGTGTACCCACTAGGTGGTGGGGTGTAATTTGAGCCCAAGGCTAGGACAGGACTGCTGCAGAGTCCATCCAGGCAGAAAAAGCAAGACATGGGAGCCGCAGGGTGGGCAGAGATAGACGGAGAGAGAGAGAGAGAGAGAGAGAGAGAGAGAGGAGGGGAGGGCAGGACAACTGAAAGAGTAAGAGGAGGGAAGGTTGGAGAGAGAGAGCGGGAGTAATGGACGAAGAGTAGTGAGGCTCTTTTTAACTCGGCCTCCGTGGACGAAAGATGTCAGTCTGTGTCAGTTCGCTCCACTAACCAGCCTGTAGCAGGAGAAACAGATCTCTCCCTCCCTCTCTCTCACACTTTCTTTCCTTATCTTCCTCCCTCTCGCTCCCTCCCACACCATCTCTATCTACTCTCCTCTCTCATATCTTTTGGTGATAGCTTTCCTGTCTCAGTTGAGAGTAGCAGAAACACTCCACAGCTCAGGGGGAAACGCCAAGACTAAGTAAAAGACTGAGCAGTGAACCAGTCATTTCCGGGAGGCAGGCGATGTATAGCGAGGGGTCTTCTCCTGATCACATTTCGGGTGAGTGAGAACTGGCCCGCTGCAAATGCTGTAGAGTAAGGCCCTGAAGGCAGGGCACACTGCCGGCTCTGCTGCAGCATTTCCCTCGGTGTTTTGAGGAGGGCAGCAAGCAACTCTTCAAACATTGAAGGGATCAACTCTTCAAATCCCCTGGAAATGCCAACCACGTTTGAGGAAATGTCAGTAAAGCTGAGAACACACACGTTGGAGAAGCATGCACACACACAAGCATGCACACCGAACACCACTAGAAAGGCAATATAGGGCATTCACGTCCTGTGGGGGGAATCAGCTCCATCTCCAGTTTCCCAAATCTCAAGGGGGAATCATGCCTCTGGAGGTATTTATTCCCAATAATGTTGAAGCTATAATCCGTGGCATTTTCACATGAATAAACATCAGCTTTGGAGCTCTCTGACATGAAATGATGTAACACAATAGTGATTCAACTGGTAATGCCAGTGCGGTGAAGGCCAGGACAACAACTGGACACGGCCCCAGAGGAAACTGAGGAGCAGGGTCTGGTTTAGGATTAGAGGGAAAAGAATGAAATTATAATTCCGCACCACAGAGCGGTGCAGGAACGAGTCCTAAAAACAGGAAGTGAGTTAGCATTTTACAACTTGCTGTTCCCTCGTATCAGAGTCAGTGGGATTTCTCCAGAGGATTTTGGAAAGTAGCTCGAAATAAAGTCTGTGGTTGACCCAACATTTAAGAGGCGGACCACGTTTTGTTCTACAACATTAAATACATCAGCAGTGACCCCACTGGGGACTTTGGGACAGTTTACATGTCTGAGAAATTATGGTTGTTAACAAGTGGCTGAGTAGGAGTTGTCGAGGACGGTGTACGGCATGACCCCGAACACGTAAACACTCCTGCTAAGTTTGTTTGCCCATGTTCTGCTTGAAAGCAAATACCTGTGCTCTTGCAAAATCTTAAAACAAACGCTTCAACTTGTACAATTATGAATCTGTATTTTTGAAATGTTCTTTTTGTTGGCGTGACGTTGAAGTCGTGCCCCCCTGCCGGTCTGTAGCTCGTTTATAGCATAACATTAGCGTTTTGCTTCTGGCGATTAGATTTATGATTCCAAAATTATAAAAGTTGGGTAGACCTGTGGAGATTATCCGGCTGAACCAAATGTGCATTTATCAAACAGGTTTGTTTTCCACAGAATCCTATGGAGAAATCGCATTGCTTTTTTGTCGAGGGAACCCATGCGCAGCTTACTTCCGGGTCAGCCTATAGAAATACTTCATCCCTGCAACACCCTATAGATCCCGTAAAATAAACAATACAAAACATTTGTGTTAATACAATTGATTTAATATCAAAACTCTCATATGTAGTAACCTCAGGTGATCTTATCTGCAGCCACTGACATCCTCCTGTGATCAATCCTCACCCCTGCTGACCAACTTATCGACATCCTCAAGTGCATTTCCTGTCCAGACTGTCAGCAGTGTTTATGGATGCCCCTGGGCCCTGGTGACACACACACACACACACACACACACACACACACACACACACACACACACACACACACACACACACACACACACACACACACACACACACACACTTTCTCTTCTCTTCTCTTCTCTGCTTATCGATGTATCCTTTTGCTACTCAGTCCTTCCTCCTCTTTAATGAATCTGGGAGGCGTTGAACTGCAGATGTTGTTCAGAGCTCAAGTATCGACGGGAACAGCGGAGATGAAAGAGTCTGTCCCCAGAGAGGCCTGGATTAGGTCACAATCAGTGTGTGTGTGTGGGAGAGAGAGAAAGAAAGAGAGTGGATGTTAAAGGGTTCATGTGTTTGTAGAAGATGTGTGTGTGTGTGTATCACCCCATCACCTCCTGTTTGTCACTACTAGGAAGTGATATTAGGTCCATCATTGCTTTAACAGGTTGACAGGTGAGATGTAGGTTGAGATGGGCCTATGACTAGAGAGGTTGTCTTGCTAGACAAGCTTCTATCCCCACAACACACTCATACATGTTCACAAGCTCTCACACTTCTCCCTGTGCGCGCCTGCAGGCCCCACGGACTCTCTTGTTTATCTGCAGCTTCATATCAAGATGCACTTGGCTGCTAATGTCTTCTGATCCTTTGAGGGCACACAGTATACTCCACTCTGCTCTGTGATTTCTGCTGGCAGGCTCTCTTCATGTCCTGAAACATCCTTCATCACCAACCCTTACCGATTAGTGGAGAGGACGCTGAAGTGTTTAGTTGACCTTGATTAGTGCTACCTCTCCAGATCCTCCTTATTTCACCCCTTCACACCCACTCTGAATCTAATGCGTCCCTGGTCTATTCCAGCTGTATCCAGTATATTACCAATTGTGCATAAACAAAGGAAGTTCATACTTTAAAAAAATCTATAATACAGGTTTAATCCTACGATGGCATTGAAGTACATGACACGCCATCATCAATCAAGACGTTTAATTTGTCCCTGACATAACTGAAAACCTTCAAACACAAAAAACCAACAAACATCTGTACGAACAAATTCCCAACTTCACTGCATTACTACGATGTTAATCTGTGGAACAACTGTAATGATGAGCTGAAATATTGTGAAATATTTATTGAAACTAAGATAACTATTAAAAAAAAAAAAACTTTAAATGGGTTTAAGCAGGACTGATGATTTACGGTTATTTTTTTGTCTTTGACAATGTCTTTTTTTGGTTTACCTGTAAAGCTTATTTGACTATAACTATATATTTTTTAAATTATTTGTACAAAGAGATTTTTTTTTATGAGGCAAATATCACGACCACTGACGACCATAAACTGAACTTTGTATGACTTTCGACTAGCAATGTTTGCTAGAGGGGGTAGGACTAGAACAGTTTTTATGTTTGTTCTTGCCCCTTTTGAACATGAACTTTATTATTTATACTTTGTTAAAAACGGTTCTTTATGAACATGTTCAATAAATTGAAAACAAACATTACCCTTATCCTCAGCTGTGTTTGATTTATTTAGCATATAACAGCATAATAACATGTTCAATGGTGAACGTTGCAAACATGATTTTGAGGATTTTATCTTCAGGGCTGATTGATTTGGAAACAAATGTGTCATTGCTATAACTTTGAATGACTTTAATTTTGCATAATTTGTGCATTATTATTCTCATTTCACTCAATTGCATTTTCAAATGATCATGAATCTGCAAGACAAAAAAAAAAAATCTTGCTGATTCAATAGCCAACACATCCCTGCAGCAGCACACTTATCAATTCCTAAACATATCTGACACATATTTAGCCTATATTGCTCCTCATAAGATTTGGATATTAGACCAGAGCATCTACCCGTCTGTAGCCTTGTGAAGCTCAGAACTATACAATGTGCCCACACTGACACTCTGTTACGTAACACGACACACTGTAAGTAATCAGACCCTCACTAACTATATGGGCATAGATGAGTCATTTGGGAGCAATGGTGGCAACAGCTAAATGCGTACCATAAAACGTTGGCATCACAGCTTGTTCTTTAAGGCCAGTATGTTGAGTGTTACTTTCCACCATCTGTTTTGTGGACGAGCGAAGCAACAACATTTCAGTGATTAGATTACAAACGCTCATGTTCATGCCCTGACGGAGCCATTCAGACACTTAGTGTCCTCTCTCTATCTTCCACATTTTCAGAAAGAGCATGACCACCTTACGTGTGTAGTTTTGTAGTATTAAAAACACAGACTGTACTAACAGTCTGAAAGAGAGAATGAGAAAAGGTTAGGAAATGTGTTGTGTATGTTTTCTAGAGTAGAGGTAATCCCCAGGCTCAGACAGGACTACCTGCACATTTATTTGCTTACACCTGATGTGTCAGGATGCAGACTGGGGAGGCACACCCAACACGTCTCATGGGGAGGATAGGGAAATAAAGGAAGCTCAACAAAGCTAGAAGTGAATACACCCAGTGCCTTGTAACCCACACACACACACACACACACACACACACACACACACACACACACACACACACACACACACACACACACACACACAAGAATCTCAATACTTCAGTGGCAGAGCCATTAGGAGGGATGCGTGGGAGTGGTTGATGGTTAGCCTGAACAAAGGGAGAGTTTATTGTTAAGTAAGCTGTGTTTAAATGCTTTTTAACTGCTGGTGTCGCAGAGGCAGCTGCCTGAGAGAGGCAGTTGAAACAAACTTCCAACCCAAAAAAATCCCCCTGACCAGCTGGTGGATTGTTGTCCAACAGCCATAAAAGAAATTTGGGTCGTATTACTGTGGTATTGTGGTTTGGTCCACTCAGTCTGTAACTGTAGCATGAGGCAATGGTGGCCTTTGATGCTCCGATACCTGCGTGTGTGTGTGAGCACACAGACACGCATGAACGCGGACTTAAAAAAGCACTAACTTGCCCCCTGGCTCCTCATGAAAAGTCATTAAGAGTGTGTCTGTGTGTTTTATTTTTAGCAGTGTGTGTTTAGGAGGGGTTGTGGAGTCTCGTCAGTCTGCTCTGTCGCTCTGTGTCTCTGTCTCCAGCTGAGAGTTATGTATATTTCATCAGCCCAGGGTGCCTTTTTGTCTTAAGATGCGCCACACCTCCTCTGCCTGTCTCCGTATTGCTCGTCAATGGAGGGAGCCATCACAGCCTCTTTTAAACTCTCCCCCACTTCTCTCTCTCTCCTCCCTGACAGCCACCCTCTGCCTCTCCCTCTGCTTTTCATGGTCAGCTTGTCTCTCTCCTGAAGGCTCATCCCTCCTTCCTCTTTCAGCTGTGGAGAGGAGCAGAGTGGAGCACATCCAAACAGACTCGGGCTGTCAGGAGAACTCTTCCTCTCTCTCCATCTTTGATTCTGTCAGCCTGTTTTCTGAATCTGTTTTGCGGCTCTGTCACTTCAGGGAAAGGACACTTCTTCACCCAGCGCTGTATCCCCTTCAGTTGTTGTCTTTTAATAGCAGAAAAGTGAATGCTGTGACAGCAGCTAAAAATGGTTCCACCAATGATGGGCTATATCAGCTGTTAAGTGCTATAACTGCACCATCAGTGTCTTTCTAATGTCTGTGTTTTATTATTATGGCAATATTGCAGTCAAAGGGACATTTGGTTCTCATCATTGCACCTCCCAGTATAAGTCTGCAACAGATCAGACAATTAGAATCTGGCTCTAGTAGAATTGAATCATTTTTTTATCAATTACCCCAACTCACTGTAGGTCATTGTGGTTCCAAAATGTCTCTTTCTTGTTTGTTAATTATGTCTTTTCATCCTTTAGGCATGTACTGTGATTGAGAGTGCGGCTGGAGCCAGTAAGGAGGTGGACTCGAGGCCTTCGCTGCCTGCAGGTGACACCACTCCTTCTCACCCAGTGACCGAGACGGAAAAAGCTGACCGCCCTCTGTCCAGTGAGTACAGCTCTCCAAAATGCTCTCGTTGTTTCAGATGGTTTCTCCCACTCCTCTTTTCTGCATCTTCATACCTCAGTTAGTTTGCTGTGGCTTAAAATATTGTTTCATTTTAAAACAGATTGTTTTATAAGAATTTAACTCAGATTGTATTCGCTTCACACCAATGTGATTTTGAATAGAGGACTTCTGCATTAAATTACTGTGTTGCTACTCTCTGATCACTATAGTAGAAACGTCCGACACATTTGTTATGTTTCATGTTTCATTTCTTGTTGTTGTTGCTGTGTGGCCACAGCTTTGTTGGATGTACCTACACCCATTACTAAGAATAAGCCATACCCTCTGATTGCACATTTCTACACTTACGCAGGCCTCCCACACAGCATCTTATTTCTGCTTCCTTTTCCTGTGTTAGTTGTCCTCCTGACCCTGCTGTGTGGCAACACAGGAAGTAAGAGAGACCCCTAGAGTGAATGAGATTAGGTCTGAGGTGGCTCTAATCGAACAGTTACAAAAAACGAGTTCCTCTTTGTAGGATTAGGCTAGCATTTCTTCTTACATTCCACCCTCCTTTCACCTCCAACCCCATTCACACACTTTCACCACCATCTCTATATCTCAATACTGCATCCCTCCCAGCTGTCCTAACCTAAACGTTTCTTCATCTTCTGTCATTAAAATTGTCAGCCTTCACTGAGTGAGACCAGTAGTACACAATATTGATTTCCCTGCTATTTGTTTTGCAAATGTGCGGGGATCTGATCCCTTCACCTCCTTTGAATGCGTTGTTTAATAGCAACTGCTTTTTATTTCCAAAAATGCAAACCAGCAAACAGGACCTGCCCACAAAACGTACACACAAAGGCTCTCACTCACACACTGACATCGGTCTTTCACACACAAATGCTTGTCCTTAAACACCCTACTGTGTGTCACTCTTGTCAGCTCATGTTGCTGCCAACCTTGACCCAGAGCAATGGATAAACAGTTCAGCTAGATAGATGAGTAAGCAATTTGTTGGGATGCTGGTGAAGGGTTGATAGTGATGAAACCAGACTGGGAGATGAGCTGGAAGATGTCATGATGAAGCTGGGGCAGAAGTGTAAAAAAAGTGACATGCAAGTGTGTGAGTATGCCCCGAGGGATGCCTTCACTGCAATGGGTTTTGGAGCTCAGTGTGTTTATGTGGAAAATGCTTCTGTCTCCCCTTATCAGTGTAGCTGAACTGCCTTTTCACTGAGCACAAGCGTTTACACTTAAATCTCATTCTCTCATCTCTCTATCCTTTCCGTTTCTTCACTTTCCCTCGCCCTGTTCTCTTTCTCTCTGCTCACCACTTCCTCTTGCTCAGGCCACTCTCTCTGTTTTTCTCTAAGGCTATTTCTGTTTGGCCGAGAGGGCCCCCCCTGATGGAAACTCATCACAAACCCCACACACACACATACACAGTCACACTAGCTCAACCACAACACACTGAAAGGCACCTGGTTAAACTGTCCTGACATAAAGGGCCTCCGCAGGCACACGTACAGGCAGAACACTGAGCGCTCCTCCCGGTGGTGCGGTGCGGGTGGAGAACAGGGTTTTCATGAGTTATTTAAGTGCTCTCCATCAGGCGTGTACGCTGCGGCTCACACTGACATGACACGGCCCATTTCCTCTGCTCAGGCTGGAAACGTGACACAAGACACGCTTACAGTGATCACACAGAGGAGAGCAGAGAGCTGCACAGTCTGTCATGATCTCAATACTGGAGGGTTCAAATCATTAAACAGCTAGAGTAAAGGGAGAGGCTTATGATTTGAGGCAGTCATGCTGCCGTCAGGGTTTTAGTCGTATGTTAAAATGTAGGGACTAAATGGTCTTAACTATAATGTAAATATTTGCTTTGACCAGTGCCGTTCAGATGGAGGGAGGCAGTGGGTACGGTTGAATTGTCCAAAAATCAGCTCCTATCATCTATTCCTATTAACTATTCCTTGACCTTTGCGTGAAACGTCACAGGGTTACGGAATAGTGGATAGGAGATTTCAAAAGGACTTAGGAAAAGAGACTGCGGTGCTTTGAGAATCCGACTGCTCTTACACTATCCCACATGTGTATGATGCGCAGCGAACGTGATTAATGTGCATCTGCTGTGGGGAAACTACAGTCCTCTGTACAGGACTACTGAAAGCACATCTACTTTGCACCGTGCTCTCTTATGGTGTTGTTTATGCTTTATGAACGTGGACAACAGTGAAACATTTATTTTTTATAAGGTATAAGTAAAAAAGGAAAGTGAAAGTTATGCCTGTGACAAAAACTGTGAAATGTGGACTTTATTTGATCATTTCAGTTAAAAAAGTAACCTTCATATTTCTCCTTTTGATTAATACATTGCTGAACGTTCTAAACAAAGCATTTTAGCAAGTTATGGCATAAGTTTTAAATTGCTTAATAAGCACCGTGACTTTCATGATACGCATTTCTCGTCACGATCGTTTGTTTCCGTGAACGGCCGAATGTTCTGTCAAGGCAAAAGTTGCTGTTGCAAGGCATTGTGGGACAGCATTTTCTCCTTTCCATTCGTAAAGGAAGGTCCAGTGTTTCCTAAGCTAAAGGAGGTTGCAAAGGAAGTTTCAGAGCTCCTTTCCTCTCATCTAGAGAATTCCAACAGCTCTTATCATGGCTGCCACTGAGGTACTTCAAGGTAATTTCACTCCGTTAGGAACCTTCCAAAGATAAACTGAGAATTTGACCGCAACCAATGTGTTTGTCCTTCGTTGTGATTTTAAAAAATATCATTATTTGTGTTAAGGAGATCAGGAACACAATTCTGAATTCAAATCAGATCAGAGTAATTTCTTTAAAGGGAGATGAGAGATCCCTATCTCTCATTTCAAATGTCTCATTATGTGGCCAACAGGACCCCCTATCAGACAGGAAACAGGCTCGGGGGGGGGGGTGGGGTGACATCTGGGCTGACCACTTCAGGCCCATGGATCCGTGAGCACTTCACATCAGCAGTCACTCAGGCTCAAGCACACAGTCAATTCATCTGTTATTGGTGAAGGGACAAGCTGAGCCCCCCTGCTGCCCGCATGGACATTTAATAGAGGGAGGGGCACACAGGACCACTGCAAAGGGCAGAATGTGTGATGAGGGAATATGTATGATTTATTGTGTTCTCTTTTAGAGCCTTCTCTCTTCAATATTGTCATTCTGAGCAAACACATTGACAGATATGCACATGTATGTTTGTGTGTCTTGGAATTATATATCACACCCTGATGATGTGAGTGTCACGAGAGAGGCTGTGAGTGTGTTTTGATTGGAGCGGCACAGCTGGACTCGGCACACTTGGCAATCTTGTGCGTTTGGCTGCTGGCCAATTCAATGCAATTACAATTACCCACCGTCGGGGCACGGAGCACCAATGAAGATTGGGTGTGGGCGCTGGTTGGGGCACAGAGGGGGGGTAATTCCCAGTACTTGGCAACCGGCCTTTGCCGGGGAAGAGAATCAATGCTCGTCTGTGTGCGAGCGTGTGGCTCGAGCCGCCGTGGGTAACATTGGAAATTAAGAGTGCTGCATGGAAAACACAGCAGAGAGGTTCAATCCATAAAGAGCCATGTTACGAGGGAACACACACACACACACACACACACACACACACACACACACACACACACACACACACACACACACACACACACACACACACACACACACACACACACACATTAAATAAGGAACAGTCTGTCCATGAGGGTGATTTCATATGAACAGAGCAGCAGGTGGAGGGATGGGAGTAGCCGTGTGCAGAAAGACTAGAGCGGAGGTTTGACAGGTGGGGTTTGAAGGGGGTGGGAGGATGGCGAGAAGGAGACGAGGACAATGAATGGAGAGACAACAGGCGATGTGTTTGGAGAGAGAGATCAGAGAGTGACAGAGGAGGCATGGAGAGGAATTCAACTGCTTGATCCCCCACACCCTCCGTTCCCTCTCTTTTCTTCTTTTGTCCCCCTCAGTAGGGATAGGCAGGAAAGTGGGCTAACTCGGAATGACAGTGACACGCTTGCCACTGCTCCCATGAAGCACAGCAGATGGATGTGTGTGTGTGTGTGTGTGTGTGTGTGTGTGTGTGTGTGTGTGTGTGTGTGTGTGTGTGTGTGTGTGTGTGTGTGTGTGTGTGTGTGTGTGTGTGTGTGTGTGTGTGTGTGTGTGTGTGTGTGTGTGTGTGTGTGTGTGTGTGAGACTGTTATTAAAATGCCACCAGAGACCAGGGTATAGTGAGTCTCTTGAAGTGCCACGCTTGGCATGCTTGGCAGAGCACCACCTCACTGCCCTCTTTTTCTGGCCCAGAAGTGTCTGTGTGTGTGGAGATGTCTCTAGATGTGTGTGTGTGTGTGTGTGTGTGTGTGTGTGTGTGTGTGTGTGTGTGTGTGTGTGTGTGTGTGTGTGTGTGTGTGTGTGTGTGTGTGTGTGTGTGTGTGTGTGTGTGTGTGTGTGTGTGTGTGTGTGTGTGTGTGTGTGTGTTTGCGAGAGGTGAGGCAGCCTCAACCAAGAAATATTAACTCCCACTTGTTCCCCTTGTTGTCTCCGTTATTTTGTGCCCATGTGGCTGTTTGTTGGTTCCTCTATCTGAGTGATCCGATACCGTGATGATCTCAGGGAAACTCAGCTTTATTCTGCAGTGCGGCGCCAGCCCTGCCGGGCGAAGGGGAATTAGTCAGGAGACAGTGGGTTTGGCAGTGTGCCTTGGTTATTAGCCACTCACAGGGTGGGCACGGGGTTATGCCCCGACTCAATCCCTCCCTGTGTTTGCATGTGTGTGTTAATGTGTGTGTTTGTGTACCGCTTGAGACCAGATTCTCCTCTGGTCACACTGACCTTATTGTGCAGTTACTTCTGGTTGATTTGTACCCTTTTCACAACATTCCTCTCTCCCAAAGGCTGAGAAACAGGCTGTTAGCCCCCCTTTCTCTCACTTTCTCTCATCTATCCTCCCGATGGGTTTGATTTAGTGACTGTGGTTTTCCAACCAGAGCCTGGGAGCCAGAGAGAGTCGACTGAGAGAGAGACCTATGGATCCACAGCCAGCGGAGCACGTCATTACTTGGCCGTAGCTCATCAGCAGATACATCAGCGGGCTGGAGGGCGAATAGATGCGAGCTGTCACCGTTCAGGAAGTAATAAACCTCTCTCCCTTTCATCCCCTTAATTATTTCCTTTTCCCGCGTTGCATGAATTGCACTAAATGATGACAGCAAGGAGCATCTGAGAGTGTGTTATCCGAGGCTGAATATTAGCCGGCATTATACAAGGAACTCAACTTTGTGCAACGAGGACCAAATAATTCCTCTTTTGGTATTGGGAGAAGTTATATTTAGGCTCACCCCATGTGAGGTTAATGTTTAGTTGAATGCAGCGGGGTCGGGTTACAGACGTGTTCCAGCAGTAGCCCTGAAGAAGATGACCACTTAGTGAGAGACCTCCAAACTCTGACCTTTGACCTCACAAAGGAAACAGGTGTTCAAGCAGGATTAGGCCTGACTGCCTGCACACTTAGAGCTGGCAGCAGGCTGGTTTGTGTTAGGGTGTGTGTCTCTGTCTCTCTTAATTTACAGCAGATGGATAAAGATATTAAAACCTTACGATGTAATACAGCATCACAATCAAGCACAACCTCACACACACCTGAGGGGCGAGATCAATACCTGTTGGGTGAGTGGGTTTTATGCAGTGTGTGTGTGTGTGTGTTGTATTTGGTTTATTCCTTGCTTTTCCCTTCTGTCTTCTCCCTCCCCCCGTTTGGTTTATACCTCCTATTCTCTCCAACCCTCTTCGCAGCCCCATGACTTTAATCATCCTTTCCTCACACCCTTGGCTCCCTGTCGCCACCTCAACCCACTCTCCCTCCCTCCTTCCTTCCTGCTCTTCGATCCCTCTCTCCTTCCCTCCCTCTCTGACTGTCCTCCCCTGTCAGGAGGCCTGGCTGAGGCTAAGTGCTTTTTTGCTGTCTCGCTGCAGGTGGGACTGTAATAAAGCTTGTCAGTGGGAGGCATGGGTCGCACTGTCACATGCTCTTTGCCTCCCCTCTGTTAACTCCCTCCTCCATCTCCTTCCAACCCCCCCCCCCCCATTCCTGCCAACCCCCACGCCACTCTCCTCCAAGATCCTTTGGCTTTTATTTTGCTCTCTCATTTGTCTGCCTTTTCTTCCCCATTTCGTCTTGCTCTTACCCGAAACTGTGCTCCTTGACTTGTCTCTCATGTCTCTCTCTCTCTCTCTGGTTTCCTTGCCAACGGCACTTTTAAGAACATGATGAAGAAGAGCAGCAACAGGAGACATCCCTCTCAACAACTGACACACACACACACACACACACACACACACACACACACACACACACACACACACACACACACACACACACACACACACACACACACACACACACACACACACACACACACACACACACAATTCATGTAAATGACTCCAGGTGAGGTTGTATTGTTTGCCCAGCTGCTGCTGCTAACCAGTCTCTCCTTTTCCACAGTAAACCAGCAGGCTGCATGGAAATCAGCTTCCTCTACACAAAACAGTTCTCTCTGTTCCGGCTTGTCTTTTCATATTTGCGCACACTGTTTGTGTTTGTAGATGTGTGTGCTTGTTACTGCACATTACACCCAAGGGGCATCTAAAGGTCAGAGGTGCTACACTATTTGCATGCATGTGTTTTCAGACTCATTTAAAGCCATTTATGATTCCAGTTTATGTGTGTGTGTGTGTGTGTGTGTGTGTGTGTGTGTGTGTGTGTGTGTGTGTGTGTGTATAAGCAGCGATTGATTGAAATGGCTTATACACAGTATCTTGTTCAACCACAGGATGGCAATACTGAGCCCGTTCTTTACCTCTAACAAGCCACTGTTCATACACACACACACACACACACACACACACACACACACACACACACACACACACACACACACACACACACACACACACACACACACACACACACACACACACACACACACACACACAGAGAGAGCCATCTTTAGTCTGAGTTAGCCCAGGCTTGTGTAAGGTGATGGAGTGCAGTTAATAATTTAGTGGTGGCCATGTAAACGGCTGACAGTGAACATGGCCTCTCTACTCTGCTGTTGGCCCTTTACTCGTACATTCTGTTTCACTCTCACTCTTTTCTTCCATGCTCTATTGTCATCTTTTTATGCACATTTTTGATGCTGTTCTTCTGACCGTGTAAATGTCACTTTTAGGGTTGAAGGCCTATAATGTACTAAACTAAATTATGTCTAATAAGGGGCTCCAATAGAATGCTAGTTACCATTTGAGGGTCTTATATACATTTAGTATTATTTAACCAACATTTACTGTTGTGTTAATGGTGTTTGTATCATTGAAGAGCAGCTTCACCTCTTTTCTGTCCTTATTAATAATTTCCTTCAACCACCTTGCTGCAAAACATTACAGTTACAAAAAGAATATGCAATCATTTATGTTGACCTTTCCTGTCCAATATCTTCCAAGTTATTTAAAATCCCCGCCACTAGATAGCATAAACCATTTCCAATTACCTGGCAGAAATATCTCTTAAAACTATGTCTTTAAGCACTCCTTCTTCCTGATACCAACCGTCACACAGAGCAGAAATAATAACAAAGATCATTTTTACAAGATGAAACGTGAGGTTTTCGTCTTGTTCTGGTCAGCAGAACTAGAGAAAGAAATGTTAATTAACACTGACTCTGGATGTATTTACAGTACAAGGTCACTTATTGACATGGTTTTTCATAATAACATTATTAATCAGTCACTCTCACACTTTTCAAAGTACATTTTTAATTAAAATCACTGTGCAATGTTTTTATTCTGTGACATTTGTATCTCTGGCTCATCTTCATTTGATTAAGGTAAGGTAAGAATTAATTTATTAATCCCAAACTGGGAATTTTTTGTGTTGCAGCAGCATAATACAATACAAGATATAGCAAATAATTAGAAATAAAAAGAAGAAATAAACAACTCTGAAGTATAGACATCTCAAAGAAGAAATATAAATAAAAATAAACTGGTATTAGAGAAAAGATATATAAAGTTGACTATGAAGATAAATCATCTCTAAACTGTCAGACAAGTAAACACTAACAACAACAACAACAACAACAAGATATAAAGCAGGATATTATATACATAATTGTGCAATGAATGGATATTAAATAAAATATAAAGTGTGAATGTTATGATCCAGTTAACAAGAGAGGCTATGGAGCAGAGAGTTGTCGGCCAGCCAGAGGTGAATTGTTGTAGCTACATATATTTAACTATCATCATATATTTTTACTTTCCCCACGATCCCCCTTCTGTTTTTCTCCTCATCGATTCATTTTCCAACGTTCTGTCCTCATTCTTGACCTAAACTGTTGTATGTGTTTGTGTGTGTTTTGTATCTCTAGGCCAAGTCAAGCACCATTAGTTTTTCGATGGCCGTACTGGGCTTCAGCTCTCCGTGCATGTGACATGGTTGAAAAATAATATGACCCTAACAGTAATGCAATCATATACACTAAACAAATTACAGCTCCCTCTCCCTCCGCCTCTCCCCCTTAATTTCTCTCACTCTTACTTCAACCATGACGATGTTGCATGTGGTGTACGTGGTTTCCAGCTTGTACAGCCTCCGTGTGTTTTCGTAGGGCCTGCCTCGCTCCATTTTTCTCTCTGATACGATCAGCTTGACTGTGTTTGGGGCAGCAGGAGCCATGGAGCCTGGCTGCAGCAGCATTGAGGTCTGGCCAGGCTCAGACAGGCTCTGGGGGTGATTGGAAGTGACGTGTCCGGGGTGAGACACCCCATAGTTGGGACTCCCCACCAGCCTCTCTGGCTCCAGCCTGGCTGATGGAGTTCAGCTGGGGCGTGGAGAGGAGGTGCTCCATCTATCTCCTGGCTCGCTCCCTTCTCTGTAGCATCTGTGTGTCAAATCAAAGGGCTCCTCATTTCTGCATTCCTTTTTGATTGACCTCACCACCAGCTCTCTCCGATAATTACAAGCTACATTTCATGCATTTGTTTCTTTCATTTTTCTCCTCTTTTTCCCCTTTCCTGCTTCTTTCTCTCGTTGGCTTTTCACACATTTACTCTTCTTCTCTCGCTCTATCTCACTCAGCGCAAACACATGCAGAACCCTGGAACCGGGGTCATGATTGAGGCGTGCTGTTAATTAGCCGGCAGTGGATGTTGTAGCAAAGCAATAGTAGGGTGTAATTAATTAGGTGGCATGTGCACAGTGGGAGAAAAAGAGGGAGAGTAGAGAGGGATTGAGAGAGAAATACCGGCTATCAGTCCTCCTTTTATCCTCTGAGCTCCGATGAGTTCCCCTAATGAGAAAAAATGAGATGCTCCCAACCGGGGAAGAAAGCATTTTGTCCTTTACATGTTCTCTCTGCCTCTTCTCTGCTTGTCGTTCTGTCAGTGCCTTGTTCTCTTTTCATCTGCCTATCACATCCGTGAGATTGCTAGTGGGGTGCCAAGGAGTTGGAGTCACCAGCCATAGATCTCCTACAGTGGAACCAACACAGCCTCTGGGACTCGTCCATACTCACTCGCACAGTGCTGACAGCTCTACGCAGCAGAGAGACGGTATAGCAGAGCAGCGACTGCATTTCTGTGTATATGTGGGAGATTATGGATGTTTACAGATCCCTGACGTAATGGCTGCTGATATGTTATATGTGTGCTAGCAGGGCTGGTTTTTGTGTGAGAAAAAACGAGGGGAAAAGAGAGAGGTGGAGCGAAAAATGAGAGATGGAGAGATCTCAGAAAGGCATAGAACATGTGGGAGGGAGGCGAGAGGTGCACAAACACTCAGAGCTCCATTGATCCACTCCTCAGCTCAGCACTGACTCCTTGACCTCATTCAGAAGCACCTCTGTGTGAGTGTGTGTGTGTGTGTGTGTGTGTGTGTGTGTGTGTGTGAGTGTGTGTCTGTGTGTGTGTCAAAGGCCTAACCATTGTGCGATGTATCTGTTCACACTAAGCACCCACAATCTAAACCTGTGTCAACCTGTACCCTTTAACAGCATCATGAATATTTAGATGACCACCCCCACCCCCTGCACACCACAATCATCCTGCTGCTGATTTAATTTCTCTTAGAGACACCCAAATGCATGCAGCACATCCCCCACCTCCAACACACACACACACACACACACACACACACACACACACACACACACACACACACACACACACACACTTCTTAGCGTAAACTGATATTTTAATGGCCGCCTGTCCTGTCCTGTGTGACTGAAACTGTCCCAGGTGACAGGTTTATGGACAGTTTGGCAATGTCAGCAGAGACGGACAGCTATTTACAGCCCGGCGTTAAACACGTCGGACACTGGCGGTTAGCATAAATCCACGGGCAGGATCAGCCTGCGGATGATACACACCGTCGACCGAACACACACTCAGTATACAGCAGGTGATCACTCGGTCAACCGCTCAGTTCTTTTTAACCTTCTTAGTACTTCCCACATACCTCGCAACGCAAACGTCCCCCCCGCTCTGTAGATCTGTGTCTCGGTTATTTACAGCGCCCTGCCATCATGTTAACAGCCAGCTCTCGCTTTTCCTCCCTCTGTGTCTCTCTCGAAGCCTTCCTCTCATCCCCCTTCAACTATCGTTTAACTTTACGAGGTGTCCTAAAAGAAGCCCAAGGCGTGCACCCCTCCCTCCCCCCCTTAAGTCGTGGATATTGATATCCACCATAAGTCAGACGTGCCTCTCTCTGTTACCGAGGAGAAATTGATGACAGAAGTGTGTGACAGGAGGGGAGTGGAGCTGGCAGGGAGTACTAGGTGTGTGTGTGTGTGTGTGTGTGTGTGTGTGTGTGTGTGTGTGTGTGTGTGTGTGTGTGTGTGTGTGTGTGTGTGTGTGTGTGTGTGTGTGTGTGTGTGTGTGTGTGTGTGTGTGTGTGTGTGTGTGTGTGTGTGTGTGTGTGTGTGTGTGTGTGTGTGTGTGTGTCGGAGTCTGTGTTTGTGTGAGGCCTCTACAAGTGTGCGCTGAATACAAACAGACTTATTAAGAGAAAGAGAGGAGTTGGTTTTGCGAGGCGGCAGGTTAATCGAAGGAGAGGCCCGCTAATGGAGGAAAAACGGAGACTAAGAGACAGAGATCTGGCCCGATGGAGAGGAGGAGGGAGGCAGAGCTTTCCTTTATGTGCTTTCCCTCTGTGTTTGATACTGTTGCTATAAACAGGAGGTCAACTGAAGAGTGGCTGTTTATAAGGTCCATCTCTCAGAGTGAGCATATCAAACAGCCTATGAAACCCTGATCAGTCTGCTGTGGGGTGTGTGTCTTATCTGTGTGTATTGGTGTGGTTGTGTTATCCATCAGAACCATCCGTCTCACAACCTAAGGGAGCGTGCGTCTCGCTGCATTGTGTCTCATGACGATGAGTTGTTTGAATGCAGCCCCGTCTACATGTGTTTGTGAATATGTTTCAGCAGAAGGGAAGGTGCATGCTGGTGAGACTCAACAGAAACTCTGTTCTCAATCACAAACACACACCTGGTCATCGTTCACCTCAGAGCGCATGCTTACGTCGCTCCGTGTTTTAATGCGAACTCCATTAGCGTACAATGGGTGTCTCTGCTAGAGCAGATTAGACTCATTCACATGAAGAGATACTAAGTCACCTTCCCTATGTGGTTGGTCCAAGGTTGACTCATGCTAACTTGCTTGACACACACAATTTAGTTCCTTCAGATGTGGTTAAATGGTGTGATTAGTACACTTAGTTTTCCTTTTGCTATACTTGTCTGCATGCATGTGTCTGTGAGTGTGTTCCTACTTCTGCTTTTTCTATTCCACTGGGGATAAAGAAAAGGTTTGTTTGATTAATTAATTCTGTTAGACATGAATGTAAATGATCAAAGGGGCACATTTGCATTTTGTGTTTAATTATTCATGAGCTGCGATTGCTCATGAATTAGGACACCTGTGAGGGTTTTCTCTCTCTCTCCAGCTCAGACACTTACTCATGCACAAATGCACACACACCAGCACATCCTGGGATGTGACCTGGTGTGTTTAACCAGCCCTGTTCGTCAGCCCTGCCTGTGTGCTGCTGTGTGCGGGGATGCAGGTCACCGCGGGTTCATGGAGGTATTATTAGGTTATGCTGCCGCTCTGGCTGGGGTTCAAACACTCTGATTAGGTTACCGTGCAGCGCTAAAGCTCAGACTGTCACCCTGACTGTATGATTCATCTCCATGGAGACAAGAGAAGAGCTCTGATCTAATTACCCATACTGCTGCCATCTCTGACTTGAGGAGATGGCTGGGTGGCGTGAACAAGGCGAGAGGAGCAAGTGAGGGAGAGGCGAGTGATGGAGGTTGGAAAAAGAGTGATATATGAGGAAGAGATTTTAAGTAGAAGAGCATGAGTTGGTGCATACAGCACAGAGCCTGATGAAAGCAAACAAATATTATTTGTCTTCTTATCCCCTCCTCTTTCTCATCTCCCCCCTCATCATCAGCATCATCCAACTCATTCACAAATGGGCCCTTGTTGCCATGGATATGAGCAATGGTTCCCCTGTTCTGCTGGATGGGGCTCAGTGATAAATGGCGGGATGTGGAGGAAGTTAATAATTTATTCCGAGGAGGGCACGAGCGTTACCTAGCATAATGGGTTAAGTGCAGCGATTGCGCCGTGCCGAGCGATAGACTCGCAGGAGGTGATGTATAAAAAATGAATAAAGGCTGAGTGGAGCCTGCTGGGAAGGAATTGTCAGGGGAATGTGTTTATGATTGTGTGTGAGAGGTGGTGGTGGCGTGTGTGTGTGTGTGTGGGGGGTGTTTTGGGAAGAAGGCTTTGTCATTTCTTGAAGGTATAGGGTTGTCAGGTGAAAAACAGTAGAGACTTAATGGAGCTCCTCCAGGCTTTCAACAAAGATCTCCTCCCACTCTACTTTTACTGGAAATGAAAAACAGCTCAATATGCTCCGGGCTTTGAAGTGTGACAGCAGCGGTGACAGATGAAGCTGCTGCAGAGCAGAGAGGCAGGCCTGACGCTGCGCTGTCATTATCAATGACTCATGGACACGCAATATGTAAACATAAAGATAAATGCACACATAGACCTTTTCTGCTCTTCATTATCCTATATTTCGGGATTATTTTATGATAATATCTGTCATTTTCCTCTTTCTTTTTTCCTCCCTTTAGAATAGCATACATTGCACACTTTTTGCTATATTGTAAGAGAAAGGGTACAGAAGTGAGTAAGATAAGATAATAATTACTTTATTAATCCCAGACAGGGAAATGTGTGTTTTGCAAGCCATAGTACGTAGCAGAAAATAAATAAGAAATAAACAATTCTAAAGTATGAACATCTCAAAGAAGAAATAGAAATAAAAATAAACCGGCATTATATATACAGCCCTGGAAAAAATAAAAAGACCACTATTCAATGATCGTTTTCTCTTGTTTTATTATTTATAGACATGTCTTTGAGTTGAATTCATTTTTATTTCATTTTATTGCATTCTCTAAACTACTGAAATGTTTTCTCTGTGCTGGAATTCATGTAGAGATAAAGATTTAAGAAAAATTTGGAGTGTTCTCTTAATTTTTTCCGGAGGTGAGCTCAGTTGACTGTGAAGATAAAAAATCTATAAACTGTCAGACAAGTAAACAGTATTGAAGTTAAGAAAATAAAAATCAGGATAAGGGCACACGGGGTAGACCCACACCATAGAGCATTTACTCAGCACCTGCTTCGCGTCTTCTCAGCAATTTATGAGGTGCTACACTCTTAACGCTGCCTCCCTCCCTCCCTCTGTCAGCCCCTCTATCGCTCAGATCGTGCAGTTTGAGGCTGATGGTGTGTGCCCGGGTTTATGCAGGGGTCATCATATTGTGTTAATCCCGGAGAACATATCAGATCAGCTTGATTTCTGTATTGTCCTGATGCCCCATATGCGGCAGCTCAAAGCTACTCAGAATGATCCTCTTCCAGTGATTGGAGAAACAAAGCTACACTCAGATTTCTGCGGTGGAGCCGGAGTCCATTGTGTTGGATACTCTGCGGTGTTCCTGAAGTGGATTTGGAGCATAACAAGCTTGTGTTAAAACCTAGCAGAGTCTCGCATCCTTTCCTTGTATCGCCTCCCACTGATTGGTTGATGGGATTTTCAACACTAGTTTGAGCAGTGCTGTTTCTGTCCCCTTCTTCTTGAGTGTGTGTAGCTACCCTGTGGAAAATATGACCTGTGGTTTCTTTTTCATTTCTTCTCTCGAGTGCCTGTTTTCCAGGAGCCTTTTTTCTTTGCTTCCTTGTGGCTGATAAGTGATGCAGATAGCTGTGATGGAAAATATTGCCTGACACACACACACACACACACACACACACACACACACACACACACACACACACACACACACACACACACATTAAACCTCTTTCTTTGATTCAGCTGAACAGTTATGGATAATGTCTTTGTGCGTTTTTGTGTATGCAGGCGCTTCTCTATGTGTGTGCTTTATTCTCCTAAACGCAGAGTGTATTCTAAGCGAGCTGTTATGTGGATTCTGAAACAGAGGGGCCTGCATTGTCAACACACATCTGAAGGAAGGGAGGGGTTAAATAATAAGAAGATAGGTAAGAAATAAAGAGACTGTGATTATCCTCTGCAGGTGGAATAAAATAACACCGCCCGGGGTTCAGTAATCACCATGTTCAAGTAATCATGAACAAGAGAAGAAACATGTTGAATTGTCATTTTCCTGGTTGTAGTTTATTTTTAATAACACTGTTGTAGTTTTTGCAGTGGTTGTTAGGGAATATTTTGCTTACATGTTTAAACTTTGATCTTGTTCACCATTTTCTCCTTCCTCTGTCTCTATTCCCATGGCATAGTTCTTTGACCTTCAGGTTGCTGTAATCCCCCTTAAGGAGGGGCAGCTTGGGCGCTTTGTTGACCCTTGTTGTCAGTTTCTGACCGACAACAAACTGACCTCAGATAGTTTATTGTTCAGGGACATCTAAAAGCCCTTCTTCTGGAAGGTAGGTTCCCTGGCATTATTATTTTCTCATGTATGACAGCATTAGTTTTATCTTTAGTTAGATTTAGGCATATACGAAGAGCAGCCACGTTAAAGATGCTTTCCTTTGCTCTCCTGTTGTCCCCTGCCTCATGTTTCTATCTTTTCTTTGAGCTCCCATTGCCATCACTTCACAGTGAGGTTAGATAGATGCTGTTTCATGGTCAGCCACACACTGTATGACACCTACAGTCTCTGTATGATGCGCAAAAATCACGCAAATTTAAGCCCACTCCTCTCCACCCACACACAGCCATCCCAGCAGGCACCCAACTTTTGTGTGGCACCCTGCCTGATAGCTTCATCAAACCCCCACCCTATTTGGACACAACGTTCACACTGATACCCTCACCCCACCCCGACACAACACACACACATATATACATGTACAGACTCAGGGCCCCCCCAGGTTGCCTTTGTTCCCAGCATCTGTTTCCTTTGGTGATTAATTGCAATTAGCGAGAGGTTTGAAGGCCTGTGGAAGAACACAGCGAGAGGAAAAAAACATCAAGATTAATGAGGGAGAGAAGGGGGACAGAGAGAAGAAGGGAGAGGAAGATGGAGGGAGAGGAGAGGAGAGATAGGGGGGATGGGAGAATAGAGGGATGACACAGTAAGAAAGGAGGGGCTAGGAGAGAAGGGAGGGATGCTCTGATGTTAATGACGTAGGAGATGGGAAGAGCGAAGGAGCGTGACACAAAACAAGAGAGGGAGAGCAAGAGCAGCAGATAGAGAGAGGGCGAGAGGGAGGGAGAGAGAGAGACAGTTGTCAGAGCTCAGGACACAGAGCAGCACCACAGGGGACTGATTAAATATGGAAATTATAATTGCTAATTGACCTTTATTAATCAGAGCACTGGGGGGGTCTACTGCGTTTTTGTCTCTCTTTGTGTGTGTGTGTGTACACGCGAGATTGTGTATGTATAAGAACGCTGAATTGTGTGTGTGTGTGTGTGTGTGTGTGTGTGTGTGTGTGTGTGTGTGTGTGTGTGTGTGTGTGTGTGTGTGTGTGTGTGTGTGTGTGTGTGTGTGTGTGTGTGTGTGTGTGTGTGTGTGTGTGTGTGTGTGTGTGTGTGTGTGTGTGTGTGTGTGTACTTGACTGTGTTTATGTATGTGTGGTCGTTTGATCCCCTCATGCAGCTTTCTCCTGTCTCAAAGAGCTCTCTCATGTTTAAACACAGTATAATGGGAGCCTAGAACAACACACACACACACACACACACACACACACACACACACACACACACACACACACACACACACACACACACACACACACACACACAAACAGGGTGGTAATGAGAGTGTGAGTTTATTATGGAGAGCTAAATAGGGTCACAGTGGAACCTCACTCTCTGGGCTGCCAGATGTGAAATCATGAATGCATGCATGCACTCTCACACACATGCGTACAAGCACAACTTCTCGTTTCTCCCCCTCGCTCTCCCCCTTTCTCACTGTCTCTCCTCCCAATACTTTGATGTCTTCATGCTTATTATTACTTTTTTTTGAAAAACCCTGACACCCTGTTCCATTCTGCATCAGAAGCCTGTAGAGAGCGATTCTGGCGTTCGTAATCAAACACACACACACACACACACACACACACACACACACACACACACACACACACACACACACACACACGGATGTCAGTCATGTAGCCAGATCACACAGATTTGATTAGAGACTCCCTAAATTCATTAGCCCAATGTGATTCAGCCCGCCGTCATTAGAGCCACATGTAAACGACTCTGTAGTGGTTTGATTTGGTTTCAGCTCGGCGAATGCATCACATTCCTTCTCTCTGAGCCCTGCAGGTCTTCATGACTGTTGGTGCTATAAATTGCCGTATATTATTTAATAATTTATTTACTTGCTGTTTTTGTTTATAAGGAATATAATATTTGTATTATTATTATTATTATTATTATTATTATTATTATTAGTATATAGTTCTTTGTTGATACTGGACCACGAAAATAAACACACAAACGGTGAATTGTCTGGAGTTGGATCATTTTTACCAGCGTAAGATTCGCTGTATGGTGCCTCAGCGGCAGTTTACTTTTAAGTTAATTTTCTTTCATTTTGGCCGCGACATTTACTTTTAACAATCGCAACCCTAGAGAACTATTCATCACAAGTTTTTTTAGCTACAGCCACAGTGCAAAAAAGTGTGTTCAATATCTTAAATACTCTTCTGAGGAAGTCTGGGTACTACTCTTTTTAAATTTGTATTGCGAGTTAGCTCTCTGCGGCTCTGAGGGCATCTGCTGAGGCCGGGTGTCATTTCTGATCCCCGAGAGACAGAGACGGGGCTCTCCTCCCCTCTTTAGCCCTGGCTCCTCTAATCCTGTTAGCTCAGCTCAGGATCAGACTGCCATGACTGGTCTTCTACTGCAGCTCCACACACAAACACACACACCCTCAGGGGCCAGAGGGGCCCTGGGCCTCAAAGGGACAATTGTTGCAGGGTCTAGAGGTGTCAGTGAGGGTGAGGGGTCAGCCATCAGTGGGGAAAAGATAGAACACACACATGCCTGGACACATACGCACGCATATACTCAGCTCCCCATCACTCGCTCTCTTGCACACACACACACACACACACACACACACACACACACACACACACACACACACACACACACACACACACACACACACACACACACACACACACACACTGATGTTTACCTGGCATAGAGCCTGTTATTTGTTATTTCCTCTCATTGTATTTGGTTAGCAGAGAAGCTAGGCTGTCGTCATGTCACTGGACACACATGCCCACACACACACACACACACACACACACACACACACACACACACACACACACACACACACACACACACACACACACACACACACACACACACACACACACACACACACACACACTCTATAATCAGTCTTTTTTCCTGCATTTTTCCTCTTTTGTGTTGTCAGCGAGCAGCCCACCTCTCTGTGTCTTAGGAGGGCAGCAGAGCCTATCAGCTTTGACTTTGACTGTTGCCAATTTCCTCACCAGTAACCAATTGCTGAGACACAGAGCAGTGGAGCAGAGATGGATGCTATGCCTCATGCGTCCAGCAGAGGTCGCGTGGCACAGTGGAGCTGAGGATTCCCTCCTTTGGTCATGACTGCTGACTTATTCCTGCTCATCTATTCAGGAATAATGGCTGAAATCAACCAGTGTACAATGTTAATGGCATTTGAATTAGAACACTTCTGACTTAATTAGGTAGGTAAAGTATGCCACAATCAAAATGTCACTGTTGATAAAGCTGTGTTCCTGTAAGCAGTGAAGGGGGAATCGACAGACTGATTTGTTTGGTGTTATCAATCTGGGTTAGCCTCGGCTGGCTGTAGGCTTGTTTCATCAGTGTGTGTGTTTGTGCACATAAGTGTGTATGGCTTGCTCGTATGAGCGTTTTTTGTATGTGTGTGTTTACCGTTGGGTAGGGAGACAGTTTGATTGAGCTCTGCGCCGTAAAGCTGTCTGTTTGCCAGACGGTTTGTCTCCCAGCCAAGACTCTGCAGCAGAGAATAATACAATGATTATCTGTCACACGGCAGCATCGTTCTCCATCAGTCTGGCTAGCAACAGCTCAGTCTGCCCTGTACCAGCCTCAGACCACACACTGCATCGGCCTCAGGACCTTTTCAACTCTAAATATACTTTATGGGTTATTTTGTCTGTTTGGTGAAATGTTCTTTTAGGTTACTTTAAGTAGAACTATTTGAAGCGCACAAATAGTGGTATGGTTTCCATGCATGTGTGTGTGTGCGAGGATACGTGTGTGTGGGCCGCACAATAGTGTTCCGACAGGAGTGTGAGAGGAATGTCAACAACCTTTAACCCCTGGGCTCATTAATGTGAGGGGTGTGGGGGGAAGATGTGGCAGTGGGATAACTGCTGTGTGTGTGCGTGCATCCAGAACGGTGTCACGCTAGACATGATTTATCACGTATTAGTAGGCAGAGAGGAGGAGGGCAGAGCTCTCAAAAAGCCTGGGGTTACAAGGTCAGGTCAAAGGTCATGAGAGGTCAGAGTGCTGAGTGAATATCAAAGAGCACCCTGGGAGCTGTATATGGCCCGAACAGGCTTCCAGGGACTGAATGGCCAGACAATAGCATGTAAACATACGCACATACACACACACCTTCCTTGCAAGGTGATGTAGGTGGAGTGTGTAGAGGCTAAGGTCAGTGTGGTCATTCAGAGGTCAGGGGGGATTAGCTATTAGATCAGACCATGGATTTATTCGGCCCCTTCACCTCTCTTACACACACACTCCAACATACGTTACTTCTTGACAGACTCAAAGCAAACATGTTCTAAAATACGCATCTAAACCGAGCGTGCTGGAGCACCCACACAGACATGTAGGAGCAGACAAAGCCCCACAAAGGCAGCTCATTTCACACAGACTCTGCTGGGGCCCTGTTTGGGCACGGCCGTGAAGCACAGACAGGCAGACAGATGGTGCAAGGCTGGCAGGAGGAGTTTCTGCTGTCCTCGGTGTGTGTATGTGTGTGTGAGTGTGTGTGTAGATATATGCGTTTGACAGATTGTTTATGTGCATTTGTGCCGGTGTGCGTGAATTCTACTGTGCCTTTGTACATTTTCCAACATCACTCTGTGCTCCAAACACCAGCGGAGTCTGAGGCTTCGGGCTATGCTAGCAGTGCCTCTCCTAACTGCTTCCTGTTGCCAAAGTAGGTGTCAGGAAATGTTACCCCAAGCGCAACCTCTACGTTTTCAATCCAGTCCCAGTGCTTTGTAAGAGTCATTTTCATTCTAAGAGACGGCAGAGTGGAGGCTGTGCATATTAAGCATGAGGAAGACCTGTTTGAAGTTGATTGTAGCTGGCAGTGAAAGAAACACGCTCTTGTATCATTGTGTTTGCTGGAGGTATCGTTTTTTGTGTTTTTGTGTGCATGTGTGGTTGCTTTAATTGAAATGACTGGTTGCCATGATAGATTGTGCATGGCTAAAGCTTGTCAGTGTGTTTGAATTGTCTGAAATGGGACCGGTGGGGAAGGAAGAAGCGTTAGGGAAGGAGCGAGGAAATAGGGATGAATAAAGGAGAGAAGGATCTGTAAGGCAACGAGGGAGGTAGGAAAAGATGGCAATTACCCAAGAGGATATGGAGAAGAGGCAGTGAACTAGATCAAAAAAGGAGACGTAAACATTAAGGTGGAGGGGGGGGATAAATACAGGTGGTGTTAGCTAGCTGAGGCTAGAGGCAAGACTAATGGGCTAACAGAGAGAGCTGACAGACAAGGAGATGGACCAACTGATTCACTGACTGCTAGTGAGGCTGACAGACGTCCAGACGGAGAGATGGACAGGCTGACAGCCAGAGAGCCAGAGAGCCAGCCCGGCAGACAGAGAGCCAGTGTCACCCCACACTGGGCGAACAGGAGGAGCGAGAAGGGTTCATATTCTGCAGGACAGGTGGCAGAGACATGCCACTGCTGCCACCTGGCACTCAATACCCTCTGTCCTTTCCTCCCTTGTTCTTTCTCCGAGCCATAATATTGCTATCAGCTTTTGACCTGGTCTTGCTCCAGAGCCCCTGCTGCTATAGCAGAGCCCTGTTTCTTTTCCGGTTTGTCATACTTTTAATAAAGAGAATCTCCTCTTTTAAAAGCTTCACCCCCCCTGTTGTGGGGTGAGCAGGCGGGCAAATGGCAGCATGGCAGCGATTACTCATTCTCCATCCTCCAGCCAGGCTCAGGCCCAGAGAGGCATGCAGGTAAACCCTCTGTCCTCCAAGGTCAAGGCCAGGGCTCTTTGAGCAGGTAGGGTGAGGGGGGGAAGTCGGAGTGGGGAGCCACTCTGGAGGCTAGACCCTGACTCCCCCCAAGTGGCAGAGGCCACCTGCTCCTATTCGCCGCTTCACAGCCCTGTCTGCCCCGCTAGCACCAGGCAAGCTAATTAAACTCAGTGTGGCAGATACACTCTTCCTCCCACTCACACTGAGAGACACACACACACAGCTCGCATCAACTGTGTGAATTCTAATAACACAAATAGACACACAAAGAATAATCCACCCACACTCTCTGGACGGGAAGATGAAGAAAGTGAGGAATGCAAACATTTTATAACCCGGGAACAGAAACATTTGTATTACACGCTAACACACAAACACACACACACACACACACACACACACACACACACACACACACACACACACACACACACACACACAGACTAGATGCTGCCAACAGACTGTCCCACTTTAGAGTAGGAGTGTTCTATTTGGCGTCCACCCACAGCTCTCCTCCTCCCTCTGATCTCACTGCAGCATTTCTGTGGTCCCTCGACAGACCGGGGAGGACAGAGCTGTCACTGACGCTCCTAAGACAAAGCCCTCGGTGACTTCATATGGATACCTGCTTTAACTCGGACAAAGCTGTTCCCCCTATTTCTGATTCCCGTTATTGTATCCATGTCTTGTTAGAACTGGGCAGGAAACATTTCACATAATAACAGGGTAACACAGATTCTCTAAGAAGGCAAAAGAACATTTCAAATAATGAAAACACTTTTTTTCCTTTTATAACAGTGGTAAACCGTAAGGGTCCAAGGTATTCCGAGAATACCCTGGAACCGTCAGATAAAAAATAATATTAATTATACAAATAAAACGTAATGAAGGTCCAAATGATAGAGACGGTTCGCCACTGCTTTATACCACTGACAATTTTACCTTAATCTTTTATAAAATGCAAAGAAAAAATCACACCCTACACTCACTTGAAAGTTACTGATTATATAGAGTATTTAGGTTATGTTTTTTAAGGTAAGCAAAACCATTTATTTTCCACAGGGAGAAAAAATGTTTAATGGATTAAATTTGGAAACTTAACAACTACTTAAGCCTTTTTGCAAGAAGGGAATGTAGAGGGGACAAATATTTCTGGGGTGATGGAGAGTGTTTGTGGGTGTTTGTGTATGTGAAAAAAGCAGTGGCAGACAGACACTGAGAAAAAAAAAGGAGACGGTGGCGGTGAACGTCTTGAAGAGGTGTGACTGTTCCCTAAAATGATTTAAGGCCCAGCACTTCAGACCCCCGCAGCTTCCAACATGCCACAGGGAGTTGTCCCATAATCCTCTGTTCCAGGTAAACAGCTTTCTTCCATGGAACCATCTCCTGAGCACACGCCATTAAAAAAGCTCTCCTTTGCGAAGGCCTTCCTCCATTCTTAAAGCTCAGGGCCTCTTATCTGTAATGAAACTGACTGACGCACAA
Organism: Eleginops maclovinus; assembly: GCF_036324505.1. Lineage (NCBI taxonomy): Eukaryota > Metazoa > Chordata > Actinopteri > Perciformes > Eleginopidae > Eleginops > Eleginops maclovinus. The sequence goes on from NC_086352.1 coordinate 15,215,252, forward strand.
ACGCTGCTCTGTAATTGGTGCAAATGAGCCTGATGTTTGTTGATTTGTGGCTGATGGGGTGCTAAAACAAACAGCAGAAATCATTGTGTGTCTAGCGTGTTGCTGCCTTCCATTTTTTTCGCTCGGGTTAAGGTTGTGTGTGAAATGAGGAATGCAATCTCCATTACAATAACATATTGGTATACAAGATAATCAAATATTACCATGGTAACAATATTCAGTCAAGAACACATATGTTTTCTCCTCATGAGGTACAAGGCCATACATGCTCTCCCCTCACTGCCCTTGACTCCTGTGTTAACCAGCGCAGCTGCTCGTCGCGCGGAGCGGCGTTCCTCTTCTTCTGTGAGTCTTTCAGTGCGCAGCAGAGGGACTGTTTACACTCCATCACAGACACTTAAACACTACTCCCTCGCGTCTGCCTTCCATCCCCTCTTTAATCTCTCCCTCCTCTCGTTCCTTTTCTTTTCCTTTTCTCTATCCACTCCATTTAGTCATTAGGTCGGCTCTCATCTGCATAAGCTTCCCGTTGTAGCACTCCATTGCCCTGCGCTTCCAGCTCATGTTTATTAAATAAGCCTTCTTGTTGTGTCAGCCCCACAGCTTTCCCCGCTATTTCCATGCTCCTTCTCTCCTCGCCATCTCCCTTCTTCCCTCTCTCTGTGGTTTGGCGTGCTAGCCCTACCCCTCCCCTCCTCTGCTTATTCCTCCGTGGGGGTATTAAAGGCTGTTTCTGTTGGCCGTCACTCTTCATAAGTGGTGTCTTGCTCAATGTGTTCGCCCTGTTCCCTGTGCACCGAGTGCACCTCAATGCCCCGGTGCGGGCTCTCTCTGCAGGCCCCACTCAGAATGGAAATGAAGGGAGTCTGTAATGAGTTCCACTCAGCCAGGGTCCACGACCCTTCCGCCATCAGCCAGCTTAGAGGAGAGAATCAGAGAGACAGAAAGAGGGTAGAGAGACGGGGGTCAGAGATGGAGTGAAGAAGAGGCTCAAGGGAAAACACTGGGGTTTTTTTTCTTTTTTTTACACCCCCTTCTTTTAGTGCCTGGTTGCCAAGCTGCTACAATGTTAAGCTGGCCTTTCTTTCAGTCTATAGGGAACAGTGTGGGACCGTGACAGGGAGCAGGAGAGGAGAGGGGGACAATTTTGGAAAGGGGGAGAAGAGAGGTGTAGAAAAAGGACGACAGAGCAAAGCGAAGGACAGCATAGATGATAGGATTAAACAAAGAACAAAGAGTGCACTGTATTTTTAGCAGATCGTAATGGCTGATGAGAATACGTGTTGTAAGAAGATGACGACGACTATGACGACAACCGCAGTCTCCATAATTTATATCACTCCACTTACTGGCTGCTCATCCTTTGGTAAAAAATTGCTTTTGCTCTATCACCAGGGCATCCTTCATGTAAGATGATCCTCTGAAGATTTTAAAGATTGAATGCAACTAATTGGTTGTGAGTCTAGCAGGCTTAATAGCCATTTCATTTTAGGTCCCAGCCATGTGGTCCTCACTTTTGTTTTGCCAGGATGTTGCGCAATGAGTTGGGTTTGTTGAAACCAAAACTAAAAAATAGATTTTATTGACTCAATCCTACTAGAAAGATTTCAGAAAATATTCAGCGTTTTCCCCGAGCCAGCCCTGCACAACAACATGACCCTGAAACTGAAGCAGCTACATGGAATTCAGACATTCATTTCTTATTTTTTTATATTTTATTACACCTGTGCTTTTCCTCCTGTGACACGTTCAAATAAAATATTATTATTTATACATTAGGCTATAAAATTATTAAAGGTCTTAGTTTGTTTAACTCATAGATATATTTTAATCAAAAAAGTGAGGTGAGTGGATGATAGAAGCTGGAGCCCTGTTAACACGAACTGAAATTGTGTGTGTGTGTGTGTGTGTGTGTGTGTGTGTGTGTGGTTCCGTGTGGGTGCGTGTGTGTGGTTCCGTGTGGGTGCGTGTGTGTAGAGAGACAGTGAGTGTTGTCTCTGTAAGGCTGTGATAGATGGGAGACAGCTGATAAGGAGACCTGGGGTTGAAGCAGTCAAACAGTGCACAGATACACAGAGGCTCGATCTTTCCTATCTATTCCTGTGTGTGGGTGTGAGTGCGTGTGTGTGTGTGTGTGTCTGTGTGTGTCTGTGTGTGTATATCTAGCAGGGCTGTTGTACACAAGACTGTCTGTTCGAAGGCAGATGCCTCACTGGGCGAGAAGCCCAGGAATTGTGTGTGTGTCTCGGTGAAAGAGGGTAATGGCTGACTCTACACGGCCTCTGACCCTGCTGGGCAGCACAAGTCCTCCTCTGTTTCTCCTCACACTGATTAGAGGGTCAGAGCTGCATCAGATACACTCACAAACACACACACACACACACACACACACACACACACACACACACACACACACACACACACACACACACACACACACACACACACACACACACACTGTGCGCCTCTTTTGGCTCTGCCGTCAGCACAATAGAGAAGGAGAAAGAGGACATTCAGTAACGCTGAGATAGAGAGAGAGAGTGGTGGGGTCAAACTGAGAAGAGGGGAGAGAGAGAGAGAGTGGAGAGATGTGAAGTGAAGCACATAAAGAGAACAGCGGCACAACATGGATTTGCACAGATAAGAAAAAAAATGGATAGCACAGGATATGGGCTTGGAGAAGACAGATGCTCAAACAAAGATAAAAGAGAGGCGGGTGAGATATATACCTGCTTATTAGAGGCAGAGGGAGCAAAGGATAAAAAGCAAAGATGGGTGGTATAAGAGTAATAGAGAGTTTTTTTTCTTGCTTTGTCCTTTCCTTTCTTTCCTCTTGCTCTTTAAGGATGAATCATTCCGCAATTTCTGTTGAAGCACGACTCTAACCTCTCTACCTACATGCCACCTCTCCTTCTTTATATCTCACACTCCCCCTCTCCCTCATACCTCTTCATCTGAAATGAAAAGGAGAAGCAGCAAGGTGTTTGCACATCCACTGGATGCCACGGTTCAGATGAAAACACAATGTCTGAAAACAAGGTGTGTGTTTCTGTGCGTGTGTGTGAGACACTGTTTTAGCCTCTCGGCCAGATTTCCTGACATTTGACTAAAGGCTTGGGTGTCTGCGGGCCACTTTTTGTATGCATGCATGTGTCCCTATCTTTGTGTGCACAAGTGAGTTTGCGTGCGTGTGCATGGAGGTGGATGTGGCACTGACCCATGTAAAGAGGCAGTGTGTGTGGGGCATACATAATGGATGCTCTGCCTGCCGCACACAAGAGTGCACAGCGCCGTGAGGGATTCCCAGCTTAACAAGCCTGCCTGAGTGTGTGTGACAGAGAGAGGCAGATATAAAGAGCAAGAAAGGAACGGGACTGTGCAACAACCATGACTGATGCTGAAGAACGTAGCCATGAGGGAAACTCGGTGCCACCCCATCATCTTTCTCCACCAGCGTTGACCTCTGCTTATTTTTTTCTTCTGAATACTGTATCTCTTAAGCTATAGTTTCTCTATTCATGTCTGTTTTGTGTTTATTCTGGCCCCAACTTTCCCTCCATCCGACATATAGATGACCTCTCATTTCTCTGCATAATTCTGTCTTCAGCTTTTCAAACATGCTGCGCCATATCTGCTTCCCCAGTTCCTTTTGGAGTGGAAATGTCATTTGTTTCCCAAACGGTTCCAGAGGAGAAGCCAGAGTCTTCCACCTGTTAGACACTGATAGCACGTGCGCTCACACACAAACACAAACATCCTGTTTCCCTCTAGGCCCCAAACATTGTGCGTCATCCTGACTGTAACACACAGTTCCTCTGTGTGCTACGGTGCTCCGAACTCAAAGAGAGGGAGACAGAGAGAGGTGGGCAGAAGGTCACTCAGATCAATTAAGACAGATGAATGCCTGCAACACAGAAACCAGGTCTTCTAGAACTTTTGACTTCCTTTTTAACACCTGTACCTCAAAGGTTCAAAGTTCAAATGTCAGATTGTTATGTAACCAAAGAAGGATGGAAGGATCTCCGTCCCGGGATATTGTTAGGCACCTTTGTACCTTGGACTGTAAATGTTCTAGTAGCTTTCCATTTCAGACACGCTGGAACAGAAGTTCAACTTGATTCTTGCATGACAGTTTGGTGGCTAAGGCTTGAGTAGGATTTAAAGAACTCTTCCACCCTATCTACTGGGACCCAAATTAGCATAAAGCAAGCAAACTGTTCATTACAGTGTTTAAAAGACCAAGGTCAAAGACTTTAGTCAGACAATGTGAAAATACAGAGTAACAACCAATACACAATCTGAGACGAATACATAAATTAACTAACAATAATTGTTACATTATAAGTCAAAGTATGAGGGAATGAAAAAAAATATCTACTTCTGTTTGTGGATTACTGCTTAAACCTGCTTGCAAAGACATTCTTTTATAAATATGAAAGATTTATTAACAACTTAGTGAACATAGTTACCGAAAAAAGGCTGCTGTAACGGCAGACAGAGAGGTTAAAGGAATTCTTCATCCTTATTCTCCTCTCTTCATTCTGTAAATAAAAAGAGAAGACTGGATTTGAAAGGTGCAGGGAGAAGCAAGCCCCCCTGGATTGGTGGTTGAGTGGCAGTCATGCAGGGGGAAGTGGGGGGGGGGGGTTCTCAATTGTAATAGCTGGGTCAGCGGGATCCCTACCATTCAGCTTTAAAAAGAGGCCCCAATTAAATGACTTTGCAGAGCAAGCTAGGTGTGTGTGTGTGTGTGTGTGTGTGTGTGTGTGTGTGTGTGTGTGTGTGTGTGTGTGTGTGTGTGTGTGTGTGTGTGTGTGTGCGTGCACGATTGTTTTTTTTCATGTTTCTGCATCTGTGTGTGTGGTTGCCGGTGCATTTGGGAATGTAGGCCTGACAAGTGTGTGTGTGTGTGTGTGTGTGTGGGTGTGTGTGTTATTCGTGCGCACACACACGCTCACTTTTGTGGTACCGGGAGTGACTAGGTACTTGAAGTGTCGCCATGGTGCTGTAATTAGCGAGCAGAGGTGAAAGGTCGGCTACAATTCAGCTGGCCCGGGACAGGACCCCTCTCAAGAGGCGGGGGGAGGCGGAGAGGTTGTGGCAGGGAGAAAGGAGAAGGGAGTGTTTTACAGAGCAAAGACGAAGCTCGCCGCTAAAGAAGGCTCCTGACTGAAACAGGAGAGAAAAGAAAGCCATTAAGCAGTGTTAGTTTTGTAACGGTTATCCTTCCCTGCTCTCCCCCCACTGGATTATATCGACATGTTTATTGTTAGTGTGTGTGTGTGTGTGTGTGTGTGTGTGTGTGTGTGTGTGTGTGTGTGTGTGTGTGTGTGTGTGTGTGTGTGTGTGTGTGTGTGTGTGTGTGTGTGTGTGTGTGTGTGTGTGTGTGTGTGTGTGTGTGTGTGTGTGTGTGTGTGTGTGTGACAGGAAAAGGTTGGAGTCTGAGTGGAAGATATGAATTCAAATGTCTATTTCAGTTTGAAAGCTTGTGACACTCCTTAATCCTAAAGTAGCTTTTATCTTTGAAAAAGAGAAAATAGATGGATTTTAGGGTGTAATGAAGGTAAAAGCAAATGGAGTAAATGCATGCAGGGGGGATGAACTATTAGGTACACATTAGAGGGGAGGAAAGAGAACAGAAACAAAGGAGGAGATAGTGGGATGTATAGAAAGACTAATAAAAGCTGCAGTGCTTGGAAATAAAGGTTTTAAGAGCCTGTTAAACACCCCAATAAGGTAGAACCAGTCGATCTGCTAACCTGTCTCCCTATAGAGTGGTGCAGGAACGAGTCCTCAAATCCGGAAGTGACTTAGCATTTTACCACTTCCGGTTCCCTCGTCTGAGAGTCAAGGGGATTTCTCCAGAGGATTTTGGAAAATAGCTCGAAATAAGGTCTGTGGTTGACACAAGTTTAAGAGACGGATAACGTTTTGTCCTACGACATTAAATAAATCAGCAATGACACCCCCCCCCTCCCGGGATTTTTCAAGAGTTTACGTGTCTGAAAAACAATGGTTGCTAACAAGTGGCTGAATAGGACTACAGAGGTTGTCGAGGATGTTGTACTTCATTACGCCGAACACGTAAACACTCTCGCTAAGTTTGTTAGCTCATCTTTGTAAAACGTTATCAGACAGCTAATTGAAACAGCCATGACTTCTAGTTAAATCTAGTGTGGCTAAAAGGAAAAACTTTGTTAAAATATGCAAGCGCGCGAAAGTCAGTTGAAACGATCTTAAGTTGGCGTGACGTTAAAGTCGTGCGACCCTGCTGTTCTCGTCTGTAGTTCGTTTGTAGCATAACGTTAGCATTTTGCTTCTGGCAAAGTTATAAAAGTAGTTTAGACATGTGGAGATTATCCGGCTGAACAAAACTTGCATTTATCAAACAAGTTCGTTTTCCACAGATGTTATTTTTTTTTTACAATATTCCAAAATCCTATGGAGAAATCGCATTGCTTTTTGAATTTGGGAACCCTTATGCAGCTGACTTCCGGGTCGGCCTACACAAATATGTCATCCCTGCACCACTCTATATGCTCTTCTTGTCTGTTGGAGTATATCATGGCACTGTCTGCTGCCGCCATGTTTCACTAAACGTCGGGCTCTCCGCCCTGCTGCAGTGTATGAGTGTGGAAGTGGCGTATGAATTAGTAAAGCGACAAAACAAGCTCCCTCCATCTCATAAAACCTCCTGTAGATGTCCTGTCAGATCTAGCAGTGTTGAGGAATGGTATTATGACACTTTCTGTTCTGCTCTCTCACAGGAAAAGCACTCTCATTATCAAAGTATAATGTCTCCAGAGGGAGGGGAAGACAGTTGTTCTTGTCACTTTGTCAGTTTGAGTGGAATAGAAAAGTAGGCCTGTTTATAATTAGAGACGCAATAACATTTTTATCATTCGGGCTCACACAAACAGCACACACACGCACAGTATGTAAAATACAGTATATTTAAAGGCGGGCGAAACATAATTCAGAAAGAGGAAGTATGTATATGTGCTGTACGGTTTGTATAAATATAAATGTTTTTAATTGGGCTTTGTAATGTAGAGTAACAGATATCCTCGCTGATTGGCCTGGCAGAGTGTGTGGGTGGCTAATGCAGGGACAGTCTGTTGTTGAAGACATGAGGCCTCTTGTAGTTGGCATATGGTGGTCAACTACACAAGCTGAAAAATCTGCCAGTGACATGTGTGAGAGGGGATGGACGTCTCCGTATGGGGCGAGATGCGTGCCACCAAATCACTGAATTTGAATTATGCTAAAATGTCATCGGGGAAGTTGAAATTTGGATCTAAAAAAAACAACATTTGAGAAGTATTTGGAATATGGAGAAATATTCAATTGTTTCAAGATTACAGCATGTGGTGTTAAAATAGCAAACCACTCAGAACCGTACAACCCTTTTAAGCTTTAAGATACGTTTAATTAAAGTTCTCTTCACAGGAAAATCATTCATTATTATTACCTGAATTTCAAATCTGGTTTAGTCTTTTGATCTAATGAGCTTTGTGCTATAGCTTTACAGTAAGTCTGATATTCACAGAAACATGTCACAGTTCCTAAAAGAGGACTTTGAGTCGTCTATCTAATTTTTGCTTAGTGCACACAGCGTTACTTCAAATGATTGTCTGTTGCAGTAAGTGATTACTACAGGCATTGATGCATGTTTAAATACAAGTAGAAATAAAGGATGTATTGTGCAAGAGGTAACTCAAATATTGTTGTGCGTTTCACATTATAAGTAGACACGATTATGCTATATTTGCATTTGTAATTATTGTGAATTATGTTGAAGTGTTTTTGTTGATTTTTATTATGAAGCTTTGACTGCAAGATAATGCATTTCTTATACAGAATGTACCACTGGTGCTGAATGAATAGTAAAATTGATGGTTAAACAAAAAATGCGCTGTTTTTAAAATAAAAATGTGATGCCCAACTGGTGAAATGCAATATTTGTTTTCAAGGCATAATATTTAATTTAGCTTGGGATGGTAATTACTGTTCAAAACGTTGATATTTGATTCAGGAAGGCCTGAAGATCCTTTAAGCTCATATTATGGTGTTTGCATTTGTGTATGGAATGTACTTCAGATGCGTTCAGTTGATTTGAGGTTATGTTGGCAGGTCCCTGACTCTTCAAGTGGTTTGTTTAGGATTAGAATAAAAGTTGAGATAAGAGTTCAGCATGCATTGGTCCTCACAAGAACATTAAGACAAGCATGTGTGTAGGCCTGTTATCTTCATGTGTGTGCTGTGCTCTACATTGAGGGAGTCCGCCTGTTATGTCCGTGCCAACTGGCAGCGAGCCCTTGGCAGCGAGCTGGCGTTCGCGCGCCCGCTCAGCTCCCACCACCTGTCTGGTCCCTGGAAGAGTCACCCGGCCCCTGCAGGGAGGGCCTCCTCGGTGGGCGGGGGGTGATGTGTGTGCATGTGTGGGTTGTGTGCTGAATGTGTATAATATGCAGGGTTGGGGGGCAGTTGTAGCCTGGGAGGGAGGGAAAGACAGGGGGAGCAGGGAGCAAGTTGGGTCAGATCTCTGCTACAGGAAGGGGTTGCTGCGGAGACGGTCAGGCTGTGATGGCCTTGGCCTAGTCTGAGCGCTTTACCTCCAAGAGCCAATGAAAATGTGCCTCTCCTTCCCTCAGTCCATCTGTCTGTCTGCCTGTCCATCTGCATCCTGAATTAGTGTCTCTGTCTTTCTGACTGTGTTTCCCTTTACACGCCTACAGGATGCCAGGAGGAGAGAGGGAGGGGAACACACAGCTCCTCCCTCTCTGCTCTCCTGAGCAAATCAGTGGCAGACACGTCATCTAGCTACCAACTGCCGCCTCATTTATTCTGTTGGTGTTTGTCAAAGTCTTACTCGAGAGAAGAGGAGACAGAAAGGTCGCAGAGGAAGAGGACTAAGGGCTGGGGACAGTGCGTTTCATGGCTGCTGTGTGGGAGTGGTCGGTTCTCCGAAAATCCTTGTACTACCTTTCAGCGAGGGATTGTGTGAACATACACTCGTTCAATAATTTAACCACAGCAAAGAGTGGTTCTGATTAAATAATGAAGGAGCTTGGCACTGATGATCAAGATTGTGTGTGCATAGTGTGTATGTGTTAGTGTGTATTTGTGCGCTGCTCCATCCACATGCTAACTGGCTTGTAGATGGCACCCCCAGCCCATAATAACTACAATCAGGGCCAAGGTCACGCTATCCCATGACAGGAATAGTGTTAGAAATCACTTCATGGCTAACGGTACGCTGATCTACAGCTACAAAGCCGAGAACTCCTCGGTGTCGGAATATACTCACTGGGAACATCGGGAGATGCAATCAGCAAGGACAATCAGGGAAACCAGAAACACCTCGTTTTCTTTCAGTGTTGATTATTTCTGGCTCCAAAATAAAATATGAGTCAACATAAAAAGGCCTGACAGCTTGGAATGACGCACCTCAGGCCTGCATCATCCTCTAACCTTGTGCCTCACTTCTCACTTCAAGTCTGGAGTTTCTCCATCTTTTATAGCTTCACAAAACACACATCTTCACAACAAAAACTCTCAGAAGGAAGTACTCTACTGAATGGTTGCTGGTGGTTCAGGTGCAGGCCAGGGTTTCCATGCCAGCGGGGTGAAGGGTCAGAGGCTATTTAAGCCTGTTGCTGTCTCTGGGCTGTAGATGGTAATGAATGTCTTTAGACTGCATGTTTAGTGGCTTTAGAGGTTAAAGCTTGACCTTTGAGCCCTAGTGACCTGAAGGGTCCATGCAGGAGGCCACAGGCCGTCACCAGAGCATGGCCTCTAACCTCAGATCAGCGTGGGGGCAAAGGTCAGAGGTAATGCTTATTGGATGATGACTGTGTGGTCATGCTGGTGTTTTTGTGAATAATGAAACATTCAGGACCAAATTAATTGCCTTTCATTTTGACTGAGGATGTTGCTACCAATTCGGATCCAAGTCCTTCATCACAGAACGTCGGACACTTGACGTCTGGTGATTGTGCTTCTGAGCCATTATTTAGATTTCCTCCAGTGTCACAGCTGCATACATAACACAGCCTACACGTTGAAAAATAAGGATCTTAAATGAATTGGGGTCTGCAATTAATCAATTAGGCCATTTTTAGCTCCAATTATTATCCTGCAAAGACATTTTTGACCTTAATAAACAACAATCTAATGAGAATTTGATTTTGGTTTGTGTTGATAAATAAGAAAGCTACAGTGTTTTCTACCGTCTTTCCCCTTCCCCATCCTTTTCTTTCTGCCAACGACCCCACTGCTCATTTCTTGCATCTAATCTCACATCTTCACAAACCACTACACAAAGCCAGTGGCGCACAATTTCCTCAGTCACACCCCACTAAACAAACTCTCACAATGGCAACCCAACATACGCCTGCGTGCAAAATCACTTCTGTATCTGCACCTCGGACCAACCCAGTGTGCGTGTACCTGTGCATGTGTGTTAGTGTAGATATCATTGAAGAGGATTTGTGAGGGGGAGGGGGGCGTAATGCAGTGAAGCTGTTTTTCCTATAATGCAGGCTATCCTTCATGTCTTATCTGAGGCTGCTAATGTCTGGGGCCAGTGGAGGCTGGAGTTTGCGATTCATGGCCTAGACCTTGGCTTTGTGAGAGCAGACATCAATAACCTTTCCCTGTAGCACCCCTGTGTGTGTGTGTGTGTGTGTGTATGTGTGTGTGTGTGTGTGTGTGTGTGAGTGTGAGAAAGAGCACAAAGATCAAAGGTTAAAGTAAGCTAGGTGACAATGATCCAATAAGGACAAAGGAAAGGAGGGAGGTTGGTATTAAATGACCTGCAGCACTGATCTTTAACCCTGACATGCACTGACTCATCACCTTTACACAGACGTGACATTAATAAACACAATCTGTGTGCCTCTCACCAATAGTATCTTGTACGCGAAGACAATAAACAGTTGAATTTCATTATGCAAAATAATAGCGAGACATAAGAACAATCTCTTTTCTGTATTTTCATATTGATTTGTGTTGCGCCTCAGTTCAATCTGATGGATTTAAAAAAAGGTTTTTCCAGTACATTGGTTGACATCAATGTAAATGGAACATACACACCTTAATAAAAGCTTGTAAACAAATGTCAACCACCTCTAAAACACAGCTGTCCACCTACAAAAGCCACAGTAACCTACATTGTCTTTGCTGTAAAGCTTCTGTTTGAAGCACTCATTTTCTTAAAGTAAACCACATGTGGTCAATCACTGCAACGTCTTCAATTGTTTAAGATAGATATTGTGAAGTCTGTAAAGGATAAATATTGCTTAATGTACCGACAGCTCTTAAAGTTAGGTCTGCGTATGAGGATCTACTCCGGCTGCTTACAAACAAACACAAAGAAAGAGCTGGGATGACCAGGCTCAGCTGGTGCGGTGGTATTACACAAACATAAGGTGTCATGGCGACTTGTTCATTATTCTTTGTGTGTGGCTCCAACAATCAAAAATAATTCACAAATAAAGCCATAACAAAAACCCAACATCTTGTATTTTGGGTATTTGTTTGTTCTGCTCAAACCGAGTATAATGAAAAGGTAGGACATGGAGAACACAGAGGAAGCAGAAAGAATTTGACACATGGTAGGTGTGGCGACTCTGATTCAGTCCGGCTAGGATTGTTAGGAATATAATAAGGAAGAGAAGAAGATATAGTAAAGAAGCGAAAATAAGATGGATTACATTGAAGTGAAAAGAAAATAGGGATGTGAGACGTAGCTGATTATTGTTTATAAAGAAATGTCTCCGTCTCTCAGCTTGCTTTTACTGCCGTCTGTAATCTAACTTTGAGTTGTTATAATATGTTACGTATGCTAGCTTGTTGCCACCTAGATTTTCCCTTTCTCTGAAAACACAAATTGAAAATTGAAAGCCTGTGTCTGAAAGTAGTGTGATAAAAACTTTAGAAATTGTAGGACAGATTCAGGGATGATATGTGGCATTAGTGCTAGTGAACACACCGCTCAGATTCATGCTGTTTTAAATCCAGTGTTCACGCCATAGACTGTTTATATAAAACAGTAATATTAGTACAAACTAATGTTTTTGTACCTGGTGCTTCTAACTGAATGAAAAACTGAATTGCTTATTTAGTCTGACATTGGAAATGCTGACCTTGGTGCTGTAAAATCAGTTAAAAAAATATAAAAAATTAACTATTCTATAGTTTAATTAAAACTGAAGTGGCCTGTATTATTCAGTCTGAGATTTTATTTACAATTTTAAAATGAATGTTTCTCTTACTCAGATGGTCCAAGGACAATATTTACACTACTTCCCTTCATTCACATTCATGGGGCAACGACACTTGACCTACCCCAATCATTTTTCATTAGTTTAGAGAAGAAAAAAAAATGCAAGTTTTACTTGCATAATTTGTTAATTGAAATGGTAATGGTTCATCGTTATATGCTTTGACATTTTTTCAGCATAATCTTTTGATAAGAACCCAGCTTTCGCCCTCCCTGAGGTACAGTACATTTATTTTCCTCCTGGACCTTCCCTGAATCTTTCTCTCTCCTTCTGTTTATTTACTGGATAAACACAAGTTGCAACTTGCCCTTGGAGACAGAATTGACGCTGAACCAGATGATTGTAGATCAGGTTTGGGGCGCCTTTTTTGTTTTAAACTAATACAGTGGTCAATAAGAATATGTGATGCTCTCCATAATGTGTGCAAACTAGTGATTGAAGGTGTCTAGCATGTTATTAGGCTACACTTTTAGTTATTTAAAGTTTTTACATGTTTCAGATGTGTAAGAATACATAATATCCATGAAATGTAGTCACTTACTCACTCAGGCATCAATTCATTCTCTGAAGATTTGCTTATCTGCCTCCACTGGCCCGTTGCCAGCATTGCAATGTTCTGAACATACCAAATAATTTAATTAAAACATTTTTAAAAAGGAAGAAATATTTTAACAACAGTAATATGTTAGAAACTTGTACAAATCTTGTGTCAAAGTCAGAGTAAAAAATGCTGCTGCTATTATATTGTTCATATTTAAGCAGAAGATTTAGAAAAAAAGTGGATGGGTTAGTGTCAAGTTTAGTTTTGTATTCACATACTCATTAACTTGTGTGTCCTTGTCTTTTATTTTCTGCTACTAATCAGAAAAAGATACTTTTATCTTTATGTTTTGTTCACATCTCAGCCTCCTCTTACTCTGCTTCTTCCCTTTCTCTATGTGTGAGAGACAAAGGGTAGGAATTGTCTGAGTTGAGCAGTACTCAACCCTCTGCCCTATCAATTAGCTCAATAAATGCTGTTGAGATTACAGCAGGGAAGTGAAGCGTGGAAGTCAGTGAGGGATAAAGCAGGAGAGAGAGAAAGAGCGAAAGAAGATCTGAGGACGTCCATATTTACCGTAGCAAACCACTGAATCTCTCACCTTTTATTTTCTTAACGTTTTTTTTAGGACAGCATTTACCTTCTGATTAGAGGCTGTGTTGCAGGAGAAGGCAGTTAGATGGAAAATAAGAGCCCAGAAAATTGAGAGTTGGGCATAAAAACACAAACATTATGTTTCTACTGCCGTCTTTCCTTATCCCATTTACCCATGTCTCTCTCTCTTTCCCTAGGTCTTCTGTAAATCCACATATTTTTCATTGAACTGCATGCATTGGGCCATCTAGATATAGAGGACATTTAAAAAAGAGAGAAAAGAAAGAGAAACAAACACCAACACTACAAGCGTTTTTATTGTTTTGTAGACTATTCGTTGATGCTCAGGGAAAAAACCGTCCTGGTTCAAAATTCAAAGCTGGGAATGTGAGTGCTTTGATATCCGGATCAATTATAAACCACTGGGAATATCACTGGTTATCACCGTCTCATTTCAGAAGTTTCCCTTTCTTAAATTATACTAATGTTAATCACCCAAAATAGTCACGTTAAATCAGTGATGTGATGTGGTCAAACATGTCCTTTTTGACGTATTGTAAACATGACGTTGTTTCCTGTTGCTTTTTGCACAGGACACACATCGCCCCTGCTCCCCCTGTAACCTCCACCCGCTGAGCTCCTTCTCTTCATACCCGCCATTATGTGCAGCTGAGGTGCCTCTAATGGCCCGTGGCGCTCCTTTCGACCACCTCTCCCCTTTCATTTTCTCATAACAAGCCCCCTGCCCTCTCTCACTGGAGCTCAGACAAGATTATCCCTCTGTTATACCACCTTCAACGCCATCCCACACTTCCTGGCGGTGCTCAGGCATGACCCCACGGCGGCAGGAAATGGGCTTTTGCAACAGTCATTTCTCTCCTTCTCTCTCGTGCCCTCTTTTTTCTGTGCCTCTCGTTGCTCGCTTCAAACTCACACACTTGGAGCAGGTCACAGATCATTTCAAGCACCTTGAGTGTAGTGAAGCAATTACTCTCCCCTCTGGTCACCTCCAGCGCCCCTGCCACTGCTCCCTGCTCCCTGCTCCTCTTTGAGTGGGCCCTGCTCTGTTAGCCCCATTCTTCACACAGTGGGACTCATCACTCTGCTGGTAGTGTCGACTCACATCTCTATACTGTTGGTGTGCAACAGTCAGCCTACAGGAAATCATCTTCTTTCTGCTGTCGGTCCACAGTGGTACCGTCAGCACATCAAGGGTCCACAGTGTTAGTTATCTGTCGCATCAGAGAAGACAGGAAGACGGAGGTCCCGACCTGGGTAACGTATCGCCTAAGTGTATGTTCATCTCGGACTGGGTCGTTGAATGAGAGGAGCCATCCGTCATCCGTCTCCACGCTCGGTTTGTTTCCCCCTCATCACAGCGCATCTCCGCTCTGCTCCTCATCATAAGCCTGATATCAACAGAGAGCAATGTGTGTGTGTGTGTGTGTGTGTGTGTGTGTGTGTGTGTGTGTGTGTGTGTGTGTGTGTGTGTGTGTGTGTGTGTGTGTGTGTGTGTGTGTGTGTGTGTGTGTGTGTGTGTGTGTGTGTGTGTGTGTGTGTGTGTGTGTGCATTTGTGCGTGTCTTTCTTCTGTGTGTGTGTATGTGCGCGTGCATTTGTGCGTGTCTTTCTTCTGTGTGTGTGTGTGTGCGCGCGCATGTGTGTGTGTGTCTTCTGTGTGTGTGTGCGTGTGTCTGATTTATGGCAAGTATGGTCTTAAGCAAGAGCTAGTAATAAATTCAGTGACATCACAGCAGGAGGGGAAATCGAAGTGTTGCAGCGCTTACTCATAACCCCTTCATCCTGCTTTTCTGCACGGTAGTTATTATATCACACACACAGACACACACACACACACACACACACACACAATTCTGTAGGTGTAATTGAGGGTGTGATCATCAAGTGTATTGTAAATCTGCTGCACCGGTCACCACTAAAAGTGCCTCTCTCTTTGACGGATTCAGGCTTCTTTAGTGTGCTCAGCAATCAATGATATACATGATGATGATATGCACAACATGAACTGACACACACACACACACACACACACACACACAAATACACTTTATGCTCTATCCAAGCAAATAAATATAATCTAAATCACAGCTTCCACTCACCAGAGGACCATATTGTAGATAGTATTACTGTAGAGACAGCACACACACACACACACACACACACACACACACAGATTAGGTCTGAGAATAGAGATCGATCTTGCCAATGAGGTAAGCAAGATTAATGAAGCTAATTTTGCAATAACAATGTCCTGAAACAGAAGAACCTTTGTTTCATCACGTTCCTCCACTCGAAATACAACGTTTGGAAAACTCTGCTCATCATCTGTATCTAATAGGAGAGGTGCTTGCTTGGAAACACAAGCTGTTTCCATCCAACTGTCAAGCAGGATTTACACACACTTTGGAGATGCTGCCAAAAGACGTAAAATAGATGCATTTCTATTTGGTGGGTTGAAGTGTAAATCAGTCGCTGGAAGATAATTCAGTAAATAATGATTCATAGAGGACATCGTTTCACTAATGTTAGGTAATGTGAAGTTTAAATAATCTAAATGGCACATAAAAAGGTACAAAACGTTGTCTCACTATAGCTCTAATTCTGATGTCATATCTTGGACTCTTTTTTGCATTTTATATTATAAACAATCAGGTATTCAACAAAGACGTCACTATGTTATGATAGATGATAACTGTTGGTCGTTAACAACAATAAAATGAATCCAAAAATGATGACTGATGGCCTTTTGGGCTAATGTAGTAAGTTTGGTTAGATTGTCTAAACCGCAGTCTAAAACCCACAATGTTTGTGACATGAAAGAGAGAAAACTATTACAGTATTGGTATAAGAGCTTGGTTAGACTAGATTAGATTATTAACCCAATAAAAATCAAGCTCTTATAAATTTACTGTAATAGTTTTGTCTTTTTCATATTCAAGATTCAAGATTTTATATGCACAGTAGCTACAGTGTAGATATGGCGATGAAAAGTCCCAGGCTCCTCCAACAATGCATTGTGAATATATATAGAACATAAAACAAATAAAAATAGGGAAATAAATAACAGAAAAAACACATATCACAAACATTGATGCTTTTAGACTGTGGGTCAGGCGAGCTAAGCCGTCTGTTATCATTTTTTGGTTATTTTATAGCTATATGATTAATTGACTTTCTTTCGAAATGTAATCATTAATAAAACAGATGATAAAATATACTTTATTGTAGCTGTAGTGCTGCTGGATTGAACCATTATGTTATTTATAGACAGCATTACAGAGTGTCCAAGGCTTCATAAGCTGCTGCAGTCAATTGAACGCTGCTGTTTATCCAATGTGTCTTTCACCATTTATTATGGATTTATGGTTTTTATCAATAATGATTGATAATTAGCTATTTTAGTGATAAAACCCCAAGTTTGTGTGAACATTAAATAGTGACATAGGGGGACACATCTATAATGGAGGACAGCCCACCGTCCTCCATTATAGAAATGCTTCTCCCCTTCCTCAACATTACGAGGGTCTGTTCCCACGGTGACCAAGCTCAGCTGCACCATGGTTACAGCAGGTCCCTTTTGAAGTCATCTTAAGCCCCCCCACCCCGACTGTTTGCTCTTTGGTTCTCTATTTCTCCTCCCCTGAGCCCTTCTTCCCCCCCTCTTAGTAAAGGACAGAGCTGTTTTGACCCCGGCTATAAATGATCATGACACCTTAACAAGCAGCACAAACCAGGACTCACCCATGCTTTCTGGGTAATGTAAACCTACAGTTCAACATTATCTCATTTCCCACTCTAAAGCACAAAAGCTCACATTGTTAGCATCCGTGCTACCGCTAAGCGAAGCGTGAGGTCAGCTCAGGCCGTTTAAAGAGGTTTACCCAAAGTTTATCTCCTTTTTTGAGTCATACATAAATGATACACATAGAGCAGTTCTCCACAGTCAGTGCAGAGATTTATACGGCTGCTGGACAGATTAATCTGTGGAAAAAGACAGAGGAGAGAAAGGGGAGGGATTCTTGGAAGGTCTTTCCTATTCATGCTCATGGTGGAGCAAACAGGAACATTAGCTGTGACGTCAAATAGGGCAGCTTTTATTTCCCTTCTTAAAAACAATTACCTAAAAAGTTGGTGCAGAAACAAAAATTGTGTGTTTGTGTATTTGCGTGCATGCGTGCGTGTGTGTTTACGCTGGGCAATAGGACAAGTCGGGGAGGAGAAGAAAGAAAGGAATTAGGGAGGCAGAGAAGTGGTCAGATTATACCGATAATTGGATTGGAGAATTATACAGAGAAAGACAACCATTTTCGGCTATGGATGGAGGAAATAGGGGAGGAACTAGAGTCAGGAAGGGATAAGACATGGAGATGAAAAGAGGGGAATGTGTATCATAGAGGAGGAAAGAAAGGAGAAGATGCACGTGTGGTCATTAATATTACAAATATAAATGAGATGCTTTTAGATCAGATGGTTTGTACGTCAGGTCAGGAAATGATTTTCCACCTTTTCCATTTCCTGTCTCTCTCTGCTCTCCACATCCACTCCACCTAACCTCTCATCACCCGGATCCTGCCTTGTTGTTAACATCATTTTTGCATCAAAACACTGGCGCATCACACTGAGGTGCCTCAGTCTAAATAGCTTCAACGCTAACAACCCAGGCATGAGACAGAAGTGTGCTTTTATCTTTGCAGCAGCAGAACATAAACAGGGAGAGCTAGACAGAGAGCGGGAGAGATGGAGAGAGAGAAAAAGACATAAGAAGGGATGAGGCATTTAAATCCAACCACACATAACTCCACCCAAGCAGCCCCTTGTGAGAGCATTTTTGGATATCTGTCCTTGTTTCTGTATATGCGCGTGCATGTTTGAATGTATAAAGGAGCATCCTTTTGCTCTGGCAGACGATCACAGAGTGTTAATTCACTTGTTATCCATGTTTGAAAATGGAGTTGGCTGCTTGTATGAGCTGCGGTTTCCCTTGTGTTTTTGTGTGTGTGTCCGTGTGTGTGTGCTGGTGTTTGGCACCAGACTGGAGGGTTGCTGTGGGTCCACGCTGGCGTAGCTGGGGCTGGGATGTGATTGGTTGGGACAGCGAAGCCAAAGGCCGCCCAGGACAGTGACTGCCACTTGGTACAGTGCCCTCACTAAACACAGGCCAAATCTGCAGAGATTCACCCCAATTTCACTCTGCTCCCTCACATGTTGGCATCTCCTCTTCATATGTTTCAAAGAAAGAAGGAAAAGCCTACATGTATGTGTTTTCTTTCACAGTTTATTCCCTCAGCCTCTTGAATATGACTCACTGTTTTTACTCTCATCAAGGAGGGGCTGGCCACTTAAGTGCCGCAATGTGAAATATTGTACCACACAGAAGCAGTTAGAATCTCTTTCCTTCTCCTTTAATTAGAAGCTAACTTGATGATTACCTTTTACCTTGAAGTGCACTCGTAAACCGACAGCCTGTTATTTGAGTTTGTTATCTAACAAGGGGGTGTTAACAGTGATATATCGTCACCCGGGAGATGCAACAAAATCTGTGTATTATTGAGATTTGAAGGGAAGTAGCGAAAGGCAAAAGGACAGACAAGAAACAGAAGGGGAATAGAAACAAAGAGGGACAGCTAGAGAACCAAAAAAAAGGAGAGGGAGAGATGATTAATCCAATCAAGCCTCTTAGTGTTTCATCAATAGGCATTGTTCTAAGATGGCCGCCTCTCCCCAGCTCAGGCAGTGGGCTGTGGCTAGGCTAACACACAAGCTAATCCCAGAATAAAACGGAGAAGAGGGCAGTACTGAGGATGGGGGGCTGCACCAGCAGATTAGTAATAGCAAAAGGATTCAACCACACACACACACACACACACACACACACAATCACACACATACACACACACTGGGCATGGGATAAAGAAACAGTCCCAGATTGAGTGAGGTGCCTTTGGATTGCTCGGCTTATAGTTTTATCCGGTGTGAGTGTGTGTTGCTGGATCTGTTGTGGAGTGTGGTAGAGCTGAACAGGGCTGCTCCGGGTTCACAGACTGAAGCTGTCTAAAGCTGGAGGGGTCATGTTTGTGTTTGCTGTGTTCTTTGACACAGTGTGTGAGAGTTAATACATGAGTAGAGCTACTCATATCAAACTTACACACACGAAAAAGGGCTCATGTGCAAAATAGCTCAAATATAGATAGTGTTTTCTCCAATTGTATGAAGGATGGATGCACAATGTTGGATTTTTGCCAATATCTGATATACCACAATTATCCTCCACTTAATTGAAAAGGACATCAAGTCTCAACTGGATTTAAACATGAATATAACTACTGTTATGATGATAGCCCATTGGAAGATATCTACATAATATCTCAAGTGATTATGTTCATTTTGTTTTTCAAATGAACATAATCACTGGACAGAATTAGAAAACTAGGTGTTTGTATAACATGGTATATGTATATACATGTTAAATATCGTCCTATGAAATGTGTTGTGCTGATATTTTATTGTAAGGCCTTTATCTACCATAACAATTTGCGGGTCTGGGATCAATAAAATAATTCAAATTCTTATTATTCTTACTCTTATAACATCAAAGTGTATTCGTACGCTCAGGAATGGCATAACGTGGGTTTATTTAACTCACATTAAGAGCACAGCATTCCCTCCACCTCATTTTCCCATCCCCTTCCCTCAGCATTTCCCTTTTTATTTCGCTCGCTGTGTTATCTAGCTCCGTCTGTCTCCCTGTCGATCTCCTCCCTGCCCCCCTCCTCCCTGCAGCATTTTCTGAGATGACAGGAGGGTGTTTTTCCTTTGTTGGGGAGCTGCTCGCACATTCTCTCCTCTGTTGACAGGTAAAAGACATTAAAGATACTAGGAGACTGAGCCTGATGGAATCCTCCAGGGAGGGAGGAGGAGAGGAGTATGATAGCGAAGTTGGAGAGAGGGAGGGGAGAGCCAAAGAAAAACTGAAGGATAGAGTGCTGAAGCTTGGTTAAAGGTAAAGTATTTAGTGAGAGAAAGGGAAGGATTGAGTCACAGACGGGAGGAGGGTGAGCGGGAGGAGGGTTTGAGAGTTGGTGACCTCGGGTAAGTCTTTTTCGACTGTGTGCTGATGCGTGAAACCTGAGCACACGCAGTATTAGCACGCCTCACTTACTGAACACAGCAGAGGCCTGACACAGGTCAAGGCAGCCTCCTTATACACACACACAGCTTTCCAACAGGCTTACATTACTGGCACTCAGTCTC
Source organism: Eleginops maclovinus (assembly GCF_036324505.1). Lineage (NCBI taxonomy): Eukaryota > Metazoa > Chordata > Actinopteri > Perciformes > Eleginopidae > Eleginops > Eleginops maclovinus. The sequence goes on from NC_086352.1 coordinate 15,235,945, forward strand.
ATGATGCACATACAGATACCGAAAGGAGCCGTGTTGTAGGATAGTGTGTTCATTCCACAAGAACAATGGTGAGTTGAGAAGGTCAGCTCAGGCCCTCCAACAGGCCCCCAAGGTGCTGGTCCTCTGCCGGCCCTTCAGCTGCTCTCTACTGCCAGTGTGTTTGTGTGTGTACAGCTTGTGTGTTTGCCTGGCGTCCGGCCCTGCCAGTCCGTGTTTGTTGCCTCATGGAGTTGTATGATTCACAACACGCCTGAGGCAGGCCGGACCGTAATCCAGTTCTCTCTCTCTCTCTCTCTCTCTCTCTCTCTCTCTCTCTCGCTCTCTCTCTCTCTCTCGCTCTCTCTCTCTCTCTCTCGCTCTCCTTACGTCCGCCCTGTGTGTCAGCTAATGGGTTAACCATCTCCGTCCAATAAGCAGCGATAATTGAGACAAACAAGCCAATGAGGAAATGTCACAGGAGAGCACAAGTCAGGCGAAAAACACACTGCCAGCAGCTCTTTCTGCGTGCTCGGGTTGAAGTCTGTGGGTGTGCTCTTGTTTGTACATGCACACACACACACACACACACACACACACACACACACACACACACACACACACACACACACACACACACACACACACACACACACACACACACACGCATTTAAACACTGAATCAAGTTTTCTGGGATTGTGTTTTATATTGATATTTGTGCCCATAAAACTTAACATGTCTCATTTATAAGTTTGTGTGTGCTTACCTACTTTTGTTGCTTAAAAGCAGGATTCTCCTCCTCTCTAGTCTCCCTCAGCTGCGTTTGCATAACATACACCGGCCCCCTGGGCGATTTTGCAGACGCCCTCCCACATACGGCCCTGCATGCACACACACATCAGAAGAACACACAGCGCACATGTACACACTTATTTGTTAATCAAATGAGCAGCGCTTTTAAAAAATCCCCTCCCTCCGTCTACTCCGGTTCACTTCTTTATCTCTGGTTCTCTGCTCTTCTGTCTAATAACAACGGGACTCGCTGAAAGGCAGCACATCTGATGTGTTTGATATGGAGACAGATGAAGGGTTGGAGGATGCAGGTAAGAGAGCTGAGTGACTATAAAAAGCCTCATCAGAGCAGAGACGCGTGGCGCAATGCATTCCCTCGACTGAGAACAGGAATGCTTTTGTTGTCTATGCTAGAAAGCAGGTGTGCCACAAGGCATTGTGGGAGGGATATGATATGACGGCACATCAGGTTGTCAGTTCTGGCCAGCTTCCCCCCCACCTGGCTCCCTCGAGTGAATGTCTGTGTGTTTGCGTCCTTGTGTGTGTGTGAGAGTGTCGGTCGCAATAAGGGCTAGCAGCCATTTAAAAGGGAAATTTGCTTTAAATCAGGAGTGACAGTATGCAGGTGATCATGAGGAGTGCAGGCTTGATAAAAACACAAGAGGCCCATGAAGATGTCATTAAGAGAAATCCTGGAGAATGTTCATAGGGCTATCCACACTGCATAAATCATCAATTTAATGAGTAAATTAAATTAGAGTGTTATTTTTCTCTCAAAGTAAGAGGATAATCTAGCTTGTTTCTAATTCAAATCACTACAGTTCTTCAATAAAGTATCTTTTCTTGCTGGAGTGCCTTCGTTAATCTCACACAGACATATACTGGTTAAAGCAAAAGACATGTAAACATCACTGCTGTGGATAAACAGTCAGTTTGGTTTATGTAGAGCATTTGAACCGGTATTAAATTGATGACTTTCATTACAGCAGCAAGCAATCTATCACCACTAGATAACAAGAAAAACAACTGAAAAGATGATGTGTATGCTATGCTAATGCAAACGCTTCCTTGGCCTCTAAATGAAGTGCAATAAACGCTTGATTAAACCCTGTGTTGACAGTTTTTTTGCTCATAGCTAAATCAATACAGTGACAAACATTTATCCGCCATCAGAAGCTTCGCTGCTAGCAATGGTGGTAATGCAAATTGTGTTCTTCTAAGCAGAAATCAAACCAGATGTGCAGCATGTAAAAAGCCAGTGAAAGGCTGCCTCGGGCTAAGGGAGCTTGTATTATCCAACACTTTGACAAGAATTTCTCCAGACCTCTGTTGTCCTCGCTGGAAGTGTTGGGTTACGCATGCAGCGATCTGCTTTGTGTTGCCAAAGAAAATTGTCAAAATAGACTTTCCCTCTCAGTGTTGCCAGCGGGGTCTCCAAGTACACAAATCTGTTAACGTGAGAAGCAAGTGTTTATCTTCACTGTCTTTTATAAACTGAGTCAGGCAGGATTAGCAACACCAAAGCCTCATCAGTGATTGGATGGTGGCCTGACATTACAAAACATCCCTTCTCCTCACTTCCTCTTCTTCCTCTTTCGTGGTTTGTGGTTTTTCTTGTCATGTCAGGTTATTCATCTTTCTGTTGGTAATTTGCTAGCAGTGCATGATCACAGGGAAGCGTATTTTTGAGGATGTTTTTTTTGTACACTCCTTTACTGTTCCACTACTCTCCGCTGTGACAGTTATTTCAAGGTCGAGCTGTTTAAGCCCTTGGTGAAGGAAAAGACAGACACATTATGCATGTGCATGTACACACCTTGGCCGTCACCCCAAGGTGTGACTGCATCGGGCGACAAAGTCAGCATCAGAGTGTCTGAAGTGTTGAAGAGTCCCTGTGACAGGTGTGTGACAAGCTTTAGGTGAGTGTGTGCCACCGTTAGTTTCCTGAATAGTGAACACAGATGTATGTGAATGAGCCGTAACCATATTAGGTGATGTGATAGGGAGTAGATTTTAAGAGCACATGGTTTTCATCCCATAGCTGAGCAAACATTTAGTTTCACTTCAAACCTTTCTCGAACTCATTTTTAAAATACAAGGAGGTTCCTTTAAACCGTTCAGACTGAAAAACTACAGCAATGGCCGTCGGATAGCTCAATGTGTAGAGCTGGCAGCCATGTACTGGGGTTTGATCCCCATACGGTGGACCCAGGTTCAAATCCGGCTTGAGTCCCTTTGCCGCGTGTCTTCCCTTCTGTCTCCTTACTTCTCAACTGTACTGTATTAGAGGCACTAGTTACCCAAATAATTCTTTAAAAAAAAGAAGTCAGTTTAAAATACTCATATTGCATATATTTCCAACATATATTTTCAATGTCCATAATCTCATGGACCGAAACAAGCCTCCAATAACGCTCCACTGCTCCTTTGAAAAAACAAGAAGACACCATTATTTTACAAGTGATTTCCTTGTTAATGTTAGGATTGCAGGTGACAGCGCTTTGCTCCACATTGATTGGCAGCAAATGGATTAAAGTCTTTTAAGTGAAAGTTGACACCAACTATGACACTGCGCCCTGTATGGAAGCCTTTGCTTTTGTTGGTTATTACCTCTTTTTTTGGAGTGTCAGCTGCCTATTTATGCAGCAACACATCAGCTGTAACTAAAGTATCTTCAGTCGAGCTCGACAGAAATAATACATCCCTGATAAATTGAAATTGTATATCGTGTTCTCACAGTTTTGTGTTTTTCTCTTTTTCATGTCCATCATCCTCCTCCTCATGGCG